>NC_064274.1:16905000-17065000 GCF_003254725.2 Canis lupus dingo | reverse complement strand
TTCTTCTCCTTCTCCTTCTCCTTCTCCTTCTCCTTCTCCTCCTTCTCCTTCTTCTTCTTCCTCTTCCTCCTCCTCTTCTTCTTCTTCTTCTTCTTCTTTGTTAAAGGTTTTATTTTATTTATTTATTTTTTTAAAGATGTTATTTATTTATTCATGAGAGGCACAGAGAGAGAGAGAGAGAGAGAGAGGCAGAGACATAGGCAGAGGGTGAAGCAGGCTCCATGAGGGAGCCCATCGTGGGACTTGATCCGGGGTCTCCAGGATCACGCCCTGGGCTGAAGGCAGCACTAAACTACTGGGCCACCAGGGCTGCCCGGTTAAAGATTTTATTTATTTATTTATGAGAGACACAGAAAATGAGGAAGATACATAGGCAGAGGGAGAAGCAGGCTCCCTGAGAGGATCCTGATGGTGGGACTTGAACCCAGGACCCTGGGATCAAGACCTGAGCCAAAGGCAGACGCTCAATCACTCAATCAGCCAGACGTTCCTCCTTGCGTTCTTCTTAGGAGGAAAGCATTCAGTCTTTTATCATTAAATATGGTGTTAAGTATGAGTTTCATGAATTGCATTTGAGGTTAAGAAAGTTCCCTTTTATTCTTAGCTTTTTGAGAGGTTTAAATTTTTGTTTGTATTTTGTTTTTATCATGACTGTATTTTGTTAAGTGCCTTTCCTGCAAATATTAAGAGGATCATATGTGCTTTCTACTTTATTCTATTGGTAAGATATCACATTAATAGCTATTTGGATGTTAAACCAACCTTGCATTCCCAGTGTAAATCCCGCTTGGTCATGGTGCATTATTCATTTGTATGTTCCTGAATCTGGTTTGTCAATATATTGTTGAGGGCTTTTTTGTGTAAATTCATGAGGGATATTGGTTTGTACTTAAAAAAAAAAATCTTTATCTGGCTTTGGTATCAGGGTACCCTTCTAGAAAGTATGCCCTTCTCCTTTGTCTTCTGGAGGAGTTTGGAAAGGATTGTTTGTTTTTTTTTTTTCTTCTTCTTTAAATATTAAATAGAACTTATCAGTGAGGTCATCTGGGCTTGAGTTTTTACATTTTGGGATGATTTCAAGTAACTAATTCAGTTTATTTGTTGAAGGTATATTCAGACTTAAAATTTTTCTTGAGTCAATTTTAGTTACAGTATTTTTGTCTTTTTTAGGAATTTTTCCATTTCATCTTAGTTGTCCAATTTGTAGGGATAGATGGTTTTTGTTTTTGTTTTTTGTAGGGATAGAGTTGTTCACAGTACTCTTTTATGATAATTTTAAGTTCTATGAAATCATTAGTGATATGTTCCCTTTAATTTCTGATTTTGGTAATTTGTGTTTTTTCTTTTTCTTGCTCAGCTTTTCCTCTTTTCTAATATGAAGATAATACTCATCTCATAGAACAAGCCATGCTACTTCCTTTTCTGTTTTCTGAAAGAATTTGTGAAGAGTTGGTATTATTCTTTAAATGTTTGATAGAATATAGGATACCTTGCTGGCTCAGTTGGTAAAGTATGTAATTCTTAATCTCAGGATTGTGAGTTCAAGTATAATATTGGGTGGGGAGCATACTTAAAAAACAAACAAAAAAGAACTTAACAGTGAAGTCATTTGGGCCTGGGCTTTTCTTAGCGTGAAGATTTTTAAGAACTAATTCAACTTCCTTACTTATTAGGTCTATCTTGTTTTTCTATTTTCTTTCTAATATACGCATTTACAATGATACATTTCCCTCTGAACAATGATTTAGCAACATCTCATTAATTGTGATATGTGTGTGTTCATTTTTTGTTTTAAAGATTTTATTTATTGGGGCACCTGGGCTCAGTAGGTTAAGTATCTGCTTTCAGCTCAGGTCATGATCTTGGGGTCCTGGGATTGAGCCTCGTGTCAGGCTCCATGCTCAGAATAGAGTCTGCTTCTCCCTCTCCTGCTCCCCCTCCACCCCACCTCTTGTGTTCTCTCTCTCTCAAATTGAAACCAAGAGTCAGATGCTTAGCCTACTGCACACCCAGATGCCACCCCTTTATCTTAAAACACTACTCATCATCTCTAGAAATATTTTTTGTCTTAAAGTGAATTCTGTCTGGTTTTAGTATACCTTCTACAGCCTTCTTAGGATTATTAATTGCATAGCATATCTTTTTTCCATCTTTTTTTGCTTTAAGCCTGTGTCTTTGAATCTAAAATGTGTCCTTTGTAGACAGCACACAGTTGTCTCTTTCCTTCTCTCAAAGAGAGAAACAATAAAAGATATTGTTTAACCTTTGTAAAATATAGAAATTATTAATTTCATAAGGTCATTGTGAGAATTAAATTGGACAATTGGATGGCCCATTAAAACACTGATTACTGGCCTGTATCTCCAGTGTTTCAGATTGAGTGGTTCTGATAGGGGCCTGAGAATTTGCATTTTTATGTACCCTGTTGATGATTATGCTGCTGGGTTAATAGCCACAGTTTGAGAATTGATTTAAAACATTTGAAGCAATTCTGGATATTTTATTATTGTTGCTTCTATTCACTTTCTTTGCCACTCAAAGTCATTCATTCTTTAAATAACCTACTCTGTTAGGATACTTTTGCTGTTGGCTCCAATATATTGGTATTTATGTTTTTGAGGTCTATTAATATTAATTGCAGAAGAGGAAATTTATGAAAAATATTTTTTAATCTTTTCTGTTATAAAAAATTCATGTAACTTGAGCCCTGTAATTCCTCATATCAGATTGCATCACTAAAATGAACAATATTACAGAAGATAGAACTAAATCAATTAATTATAAAATAAGAAGACATTTTCATCATGGGAAAAATAATGGTGAATACCACAAAGAGGTGTTAAAGTGTATCAAGGGTACTATTATGTAGGATTTAAAGTTTTGACCCCTTATAACGTCAAGAAATAACTTGAAATTAATATTGTTTAACATGTGATATAACTAATCCACTTCCAAATATCCCTAAAGAATGCTATATTTGTATAAACCTGCACCTGTTTATCACTCAGAACCAGGGAACTTCCAGACCTTTGCATGCAAGCTGTTTTTAAAGAAAAAGGTAAATCTCTTCTTTAATCCAAAGCCTTTGAAAGGTTATAAGTGGTTCTTTACTTACACACACACACATACACACATACACTTAAAAAAATAAATGAATGTCTTGGATTAAATACATTATTTTCTTGCTACATGTTGGTACAGAGCCTTGTCATTTTTGTTTCCATTCTAAATATTAATCTATAGCAACAAGCTGATTCTGCTAGAGGACATTTTTTTCTGCTTATTTTCCCAAATGTAAAAATTAATCTAGAGGATAATATCAACATCCATAATGTATGATTTTGTTGCTTATAATTTTGAAGTAGAATTCACCCAAAATAGAGGTCACAATAATTTAGTTTTAATATATTCACTTAATATAACTGCTTACCAGATTTATTACCATTCTTATCACCTTTATTAATATTTCGAATGTTATTTTCAAAAGATTCAGAGGTTAAGCACACAGATTTAAGATCTAAGATTACTGGCTAAAACCTTCCTCTACCATTTTCTAGTTGTATGGCTTCAGGCAATTAACCTCTCTGTGCCTTATTTTTCTCATATCTAAAGTAAGGATGAAATAGAGCCCACTTTGTAGGGTTGTTGTGAGGACTAAGTAACTAATGTACACATACTACTTAAGACTGTGTCTAACACTTTGTAAGACTATAAGTTTTAGCTGTTATCACTGCTGCTAAAAACAGCAATGCTAATAGTAAAATACTGTATTTGTGCAAGGGCTTCAGACATTATGGAAAACTTTCATACTTAATACTGGTAGAAACCCTGTTGTAATTGATACTGAAGCCATTTGCAGCTGTGTATGTGGAATGTATTTGTGTTAAGTTGCTATATTTTGCCATAATTATTTGTACAGTACAGTGCTGAAAGGCACACACCAGACAATCTCTTTCTTTCCCTGAGGTTGTAGAGCAATTGCATTCAGTTCTTTCCTCCCCTCCCTTCCAATCCCCTTCCTTCCCTCTAGTTCCTTTTTTCAAAGCGTTATTAAACATTTTATTAAGAGCAAGTTTTATTAAACATAAATATTACATTAAAAATTCACTGATTCTTTCCATTTTATCTTCTCATTCATTCTTGCATCCCAGAAAGGTGTGGAGGGACTATTATATGCTAAGGAGTATCATTGTGTAGTAAAGAAGAGCTTTCTCAGGGATCTCTGGGTGGTGCAGCGGTTCGGCGCCTGCCTTTGGCCCAGGGCGCGATCCTGGAGTCTCGGGATCGAATCCCACGTCGGGCTCCCGGTGCATGGAGCCTGCTTCTCCCTCTGCCTGTGTCTCTGCCTCTCTCTCTCTCTGTGTGACTATCATAAATTAAAAAAAAGGAGAGCTTTCTCTTTAAGAAATACTGTGCACTTTATAAACCATTGCATAATCTTAAGAGTGAGATATCTCTTAGGAAATGTGTTCCCAAATTTATAATTTTGCATACAAAGTATGGGTCATTACTTAACTACCTTAGAAATACAGAAGCAAAAATGTTTCCAAACAAATAAATGACTCATTATAATATTTTTTCAAATCATTAAGATATTAACTTCGGAAGTGTATAATTTTCTTCATGGACTTACAGGTTATTTAAAGGTCTTTGATCCACATTTTGAACAAAGATGATTAGATACCAGGTTAAATGTAAACTGTAAGATTCAAACATAAAACAGGGATATGACCATTTCATTTCCCTTAGCTGAACTTACAACTAGACTATTATTTAACTGACCATTAGATCATTTTGTAAGAATTTTAATTTACAGTGTTACTTGATGTCCACTAGAGGGGACCAAACCATGATCAGAGAGTATACACGTTTATTTTCCCAAGTGATGAAAAACCCTGCCCACCTGAAATTTCAGCCTGCCCATCTGAAATTCACAAATTATCATTCAATGTTTCCTACTGCTAAAAGGTCAACTCAATTTTGTCTGGATACACAAGCAAATCTATGGAAACACTGAAGAATGAATATTAGACAATATTTTAGAGGAGAGCACTTGCCTAGAATCTTTGGTAACTTGAAAGTTTAGCCAATTCATAGAAAAGCATAAAACTATTTTGAAATTGTTCAACTTTTAGTAAATACCAAGTTGTACACTTATAAGTTTTAATAAAAACATTTTATTGATTTGACAAGAAGGCAAAGGTGAATTTTGAAATATGACTCCATAGTGTATAGTAAATTAATGTATTTTGGGTGACAATGAATTTTCAGAAGTAAAGTAGTTTTATTTTTTTAAACAATATCCAACTGTTTTATTTTATCAGTAAATAAGGTGAACAAAGCCTGAAACTTGTTTGTAATTTAAAATATTTTATTTTGAAAGTAATGTTTTCCAAAATAAAGTCAATGTGTACCTTAGAAATCTATAAATTTCAAGTTCGATACCTCTTATTTCTTGAAATCTCTGATACATAAAAGATTTTTATTATATGAGGCAATTCATTTTGCACGCTAATATTTAGTTCTTTCCTAAGGCATTTCATATTTTGCGAAACTTAATATTCCAAGACAAACAGAAAAGATTTTATTTCATGTAAATATAATTTAAGAGTCTCATATTGCAATATTTTTAAAAATTTAAGCACATTTGGGTGAGATACACTCTATAGAACGATAGATTCTAAACATTTTTTTCATACAAGCAGTTTGAATTTTATTGCCAAGTTAGTATAAAAAAATTACAATTTTTGAAGATGAAAACATGATTTATTTAAAACAAAAACTACCAGAACAACAACAACAATAACAACAACAGTTAATCCACAAAGATCAATCATGAATCACGTCTGCTTTTCTGCAGAATACGCTGAGGTATTTGAGGTATTGCAGAAACGAAATGTCCACTAGATGCCACACTTCCTTTGCAGAGTAAAGCAGTACTTTGACTTGGCAAGCTTATGCAGATGCTAGTGTATCTGGTAACAGGACCCTAACACAAACAGTTGTCTTTTCCTTTACATTTTCTTTCTGCTGCCCTCTCCTATTAATATGTCTGATGATCTAAAATCTGCATAATAGTGTTAGCTTGTAAAGTTCTATCGAGATCCTTTAGCAGGAGGGCAGAGAGCTTATTTTTATTGACTTTAAAAATCACGTCATTTTGGAGACTTTTTTTTTTTTCGTCTATGACAGCTAAAGATGGTTTCATTTGGATTTTCCACCATTTACATTTTTACATTTCATGTTCTTTTTCATGTTTATTCTTTGTTTTTCTTTTCCTGTATATGTTCATTCTGTTTCTTTTTTCAAGAAAAAACAGGTTAAAAGCCAATCTTCTCAAAATGTAATAAAGAGATATAATTTAACTTTTTAGAGAACTATATTGAATAAAACTGTGATTGAATTTCCTCTAGGGGCACTACTATTCCATTTTGTTTTTAAAAATGATTAAAACTGAAAAATGAAGATCTTTCAGTTTTGTTTGACATGTTTGATAGGCTGAATTCAACAATGAAGTGAATAGAATTCAGCAAGTGAAGACGTACAAGGCATTATCTTACAAGTTCCCACCCTACACTATGAGACAACCCTAATAACACTAAGTATTCAGAATACTTATTAGCTTGAGTCACAATATTTGATGTATCTGTGATTTGTCAATTCAGCATTTTCATGGGAATGTAATCTGAGATTAGCATTTTGTGATATAAAATAAACAACATACCTTAATCATGTGACAGTGTGAAGCCAGACCTCTGTCTTCTTCCAGATTATTAGCCTCCTAAGCAATTTTTCCCTAGGACAATTATAACTTTATAGTACTGTGTTTTCCCTATTCTCAAAATCTTTTGAGAATCTTACTACTATATCTGGTCACTAAGGAATATGCAATGATGGATTTTTACAATCACGCTTAGGTTGACTTTAGCTGCTGGAGTAACTAGTGAATTTACCAGTTGGCCTACAATTTTTTTTTCTAAATTAATGTATTTGGAGGATTAATTTTCAGATAAATTACTTTCAATGTAACTTCTATGAAAGGGTTTTTCTTTCTCATGATAACTGACATAAGGTTGACCACTGGACAATTTGTTGAATAAATTCTATTGTGGATAAAAAAGCTCAACCAAACAAATCTCCAAACTAAACAACAAAAAAACTAACAAATTAATTAAACTACTAGGAAATCCATATTATAGGAGGTTATCAAAATAAATTCCTATTTTTTCAATTTTTTTCCCAGTAATTTTTTCCAGGTGAATAACATTTATTAAAGTGAATAGAAATTCACTGGGAAAAGTACATAATTTGTGATAACTTTCCAAAGGAAACTAGAAGATACAGATTAGCCAAAATATGACTTTGTAAAAAGGCCTCAAGTAAACAAAACAAGACAATGTTTAACACCTCCTAAAAGCTGCTCTAAGAACAGATTGCCATTAATCCTAGTTTCTTTATAATTGCCTTTAGGAGTATATACTGAAAGCCCAAAGTGCTTTTTATAGGTGAAGGAAACTCAGAGACTAAGTCATCAAAAAAGAAAATTTTTCTCTTCATTTGCATGACATTACATGGTAAGGATACTGTAATCTGTACTGTAATTTATTTCCATTGAATTCTGAGAATAACAGAAATGACAAACTTTACCTTCAGCCCTCTTATTTTCAAGGAAATTGTGACTTTATCCGGTATCACCTGGAAAATAGTTGCCAGGCAATGAGCATGATTAAATATTGATAATATGGTTTGCATAATTCTAGATATGGTAGAGAGCCATAAATGAAGTCCTCAATAATTCCTTTTCTAAGTTATAGCTAAGATAAACTAAAAGCATTTGACAAAGATTGGAATGTGTTTAGATCTCGATCCTGTTAGATCAAAGGTATATGGGGCAGCCTGGTATGTGTTTGAGGTAGAGTGATCTCCTTAAACAATAAGATCTTAAAAGTTCTAACTCTAATAATAGTATATATTCATTGCTAAAAATCCTCAAACAATATAGAAGTATTAATAAAATATCTAAACAAAGGACCTCAAATTGGAAAATAAGTTTGTGTTAGTACTTTTTCTATAGAGATAAGTGTATATTGTAGAAGGAATTTCTTAGTGATGATTTGAATAATTACAACTGTTAAAAGAATAGTATTTAATGGAGTGATTGGGTGGCTCAGCTGGTTAAGCATCCAACTCTTGATCTCAGCACAGGTTTTCATCATCAGGATCATGAGTTCAAGCCCCACATTGAGCTCCAAAAAAAAAAAAAAAAGAATAGTATTTAATAACTCTCTGTTATGTATGCACATTCCCTTTCAGGCTCTTTCAGTACGAAAGGAAAAACTGAGAGACCCTTATCTCCTTCTTGGGGATGAGCAAGGCCTAAATGTTGGGTGATCAGAGGCCTTTTGGGTTTCCTGGTCAGGGAATATCTTTCTTTGCCTACTCTTTTCACTGTCCACACCTTTCCTCATCCCCCCAGTCCTGGTCTTTGGTAGGATCAACTAAGGATTTTATATAATCTTCCTACAAAAGTGGTGAAAAAAAAAAAAAAAAACAACCAGAAATTAAAAATTTGGCTAGTCCTCATTGTTACCCTAAAAGAAAAGTTCCTCTCCCTTTCAAGGCCATCACTAAACTCAGGTTTTGCCTTGGTTGCCTTTGAGAGCTAGAATACATTTATCCCAAACAATACCTTGTCATGAAGTGGCATCCTCACCAAATTCTCCAAGAAGTGTGTAGGGGAACCTAGATACTGTGTGAAATGCTCACTTTCCTTGTAGGATTACTGTTAATTCTTCCAAGTTTGTTCTCCCCCCATCCGAACTCTAATGCTCAAGTTTTGGACTTGTTCACCTTCAGGTCCGCCTGGGAGGTATTGGCATTGAGCAAGCTTAACTTCCACAGAAACCTCTACACTGATCAGAACAATAGGAGCTACTGTGTATAAATGGTGCAACTTTGATAAGAGAGTTCTTGGAAGTATATTATCCTTGAATGCATTATCTTTTCTATGTATTATTGATACAATATTTCCATATTTCTGCAGTTATAGGTATTCAACCCTGAAACATTTTATTAAAAAATATATTACAGGGATGCCTGGGTGGCTCAGCGGCTGAGCATCTGCCTTTGGCTCAGGTCATGATCCTGGAGTCCCTGGATCAAGTCCCACATTGAGCTCCCAGCATGGAGCCTGTTTCTCCTCCCTCTGCCTGTGTCTCTCCTTCTCTGTCTGTCTGTCATGAATAAATAAATAAAATCTTAAAAAAATTTAAGAAATATATTACAGAGTATAAATGTAATATATACAAGTAAGTAATTTAAACAAGAGATGTGTTACACAGAAATTAAAAATATTTCTATTCAGCATACTTCTTGTTCAAGATAACAAATATTAATAATTTCATGCTTATAAATATACATATGTAAAATTTATGTTACATATATATTTTCCTATAGTATTTTAGCACTACAGTAAACATTTATATATAACGTAAAATTTACCACTTTAGCCATTTTTAAGTGTATGGTTCCGTGATATTAAGTACATTCACACTGTTGTGCAGGCTCCATTATCCATCTCCAGAACTTTTTAGTCATCCCATACAAAGAATTCATATTCTCTATTAAATTCTATTAGATGATTACTCTGTATTCTCCATGCCCCACCCCCCAGTTCCTGGTAACCACCAATCAACTTTCTGTATGAATGTGACAATTCTAGGTACCTCATATAAATGGAAACATACAGTATTTGTCCTTCTGTGTGTGGCTTATTTCACTTAGCATAATATCTTCCTGTCTTCAGCTCAGGTTATGATCTCAATGCCTGGGGATGGAGCCCTGCATTGGGCTCCCTGCTCAGCCTCTCCCTCTCCTTCTGCCTTCTGCACTGCCTAATTATACTCTCTCTTTTTCTAATAAATAAATAAAACCTTTAAAAAATATATCTTCAAGCTTCATGCATATTGTAGTATGTATCAGATATAAATATATTTTAAAGAAACCAAAAAAAGAATATCTGACTCAAATTTTTTAAGAGCTTGCCCAGAAAGTGACCAGTTAATTATATGACCTCTTCCTTCCTTCTTGAACTATAATCTAATCATTATTGATTATCTTTTACAAATTGAATTGCAATGTAAATGTACTCAGTATATAAATTTCTCACTAAACACTGCTTTTAGAAAGCATAATTTTGACAGAAGAAATGCTATATTAGCAGTGAGAAAGAGCGCAAGTTCTGGTTCTAGATTTGCCAATGATTAATTGATCAGTCTTAGATGGAATCATATATATGTGTATATGTGTACATAATTACTCCTGTTATATTCTCCTGTCATTTCCTAAATTGTAATTATGTAGTGATTTGTCTATTTTATTTCTTCTGCTAGCCTATGAGTTTCAAGAGGAGAATGTAGATGTCTTTCTCTTTTCTTCACTGCCGGGTATCTGGGCCCAAGGAAGTGCTTACAGAACTATACAGAATGAATGCTAGTCACTAGGCCAGATGTTCCACATATTTGTCTCACTTGGTCCTCAACATAATTCTGAAGTAGATATTATCATGTCTATTTTCTTTTATAAATGAGGGAATTAAGGATCCAGTAAGATACCTAATTTGTGTGAGATTATTTAGATGATAAGTAGCATAGTCTGATTCAAACCTAGGCTTAACTGACTACAAAGCTCATACTTTTTCATCATACTGCTTTGGCTTTGAATTAAAAACCATGTTGTAAGGGGTGCCTGGGTGGCTCAGTCAGTTGGGCATCCAACTCTTGATTTTGGCTAGGGTTGTGATCTCAGGGTTGTAGGTAGAAGTCCTGTGTCAGCCAGGTGCTCAATGGGGAGTCTACTCAGCAGGGAGTCTGCTCAAGTTTCCCTCTCTGCCCATTCCCCTTTCTCTGGAATAAATAAATCCTTAAGTTATTTTTATTTATTTTTTTAATTTTTATTTATTTATGATAGTCACAGAGAGAGAGAGAGAGAGAGAGAGGCAGAGACACAGGCAGAGGGAGAAGCAGGCTCCATGCACCGGGAGCCCGACGTGGGATTCGATCCCGGGTCTCCAGGATCGCGCCCTGGGCCAAAGGCAAGCGCTAAACCGCTGCACCACCCAGGGATCCCCTTAAGTTATTTTTTTAAAAAGAGTATTTATTTGCTTACTTGAGAGAGAGAGAGAGAGAGAGAGAGAACATCAGCATGAACAGTGGGGAGGAACAGAGGGAGAGGGAGAAGCAGATGTCCCACTGAACAGAAAGCACCAGTGTGGGGCTTGATCCCAGAACCCTGAGATCATGATCCAAGTTGAAGGCTGACACTTAACTGACTGAGCCACTTAGACACCCCTAAATAAATCTTTTTTAAAAAATAAAAACTTTGTTGTGAATCTTAATCAAAATTTTAAGTAGTTCAGAATTACACAGAATGAATGTTGATCACTAGGCCAGGTGCTCTACATATTTGCATTTTTTTATACTAGATTTTGGAATATATTTTTGGACCATATTTTGACTACACATGCATATGTTCAGGTAATTCTCAATTTTCCAACAAATTAATATAGCTACAACTCTGAAGGGTATAATTTATTTTCTAGAACAAAATATAATGCTGGGCCCTAAAATACACTTTTGTTGTTGTGTTACTAACCAATTTATTTTTTAATTTTGAAAATTTTCCAATCCAGAAGAAGTCAAGAGAACAGTTTGATGGATACCATGTTCTCCTTCTCTAGTTTCATCACTTAATTATTTTTCTATTATTCCTTCTGTATTTATCCCTTTCCTGTAACAAAGTGTGTTCCAACCCCACTCCCACCTCTGCTTCCATTTTGAGTAACACTATGGACTCAAAATTTTTATCTCCATTTTGTTTGTTATAATTATTTCTGATATATTGTCAAATTATGGGCAACGGGAACCTCTTCAGCTGGCGCTAGTGTCCTTTTGACCTACTCCATTATTTTTTGAGCACTTCCTTGCTTTCTGGCACAAAATATTTCAGGCCCATAGACCTGAAATAAGCTATATCTGCAAGATGGGAGTGAATATTTAAATTCATTAGGAATATCTCAGAGTCTTAGACTTGTAATGATTTCAATGTACATCTAAATTATTATTAGGAGATTACTATATTGATTTTAGAGAATTGTAAGTCTTGGGGTTTAGTCAGAGTTGAAATATGTATCTTGATAGTATATAATCTTTCATATTTAGATTTTATTATTGTTAATAATTATTCATTATTGTATTTAAAATTTTTAAGAAGGTATAAAAATAAAAAGTAAATTTGGAAACAAAATAAATTATAGTTATCTGAAACTAAACTTGTTTCCCTCTACACTCCTTTCCTTTGCTGAAGTGGTCAGTGTACTTGTGGTAAAAAAGATAGAGTCTAATGCTGTAATGAATATGGTTGTATGCATGCAATGTAGAAATATTCTATAAGAGAAATAAGCAGCTATGTAGATTTAAAATTGGTCTACTGCAACTGGGAAAATATGAACGTATGCTAGAATGGGACACCATCTCTAAAACTTTGGTATGTTACATTTATAAGGCATCAGACTCAACGTGTTCAAAGAGAGTAGAAAATCAATTGAAAGAAAAAGAGAGAAATCATTAGTAAGCATTAATGCTTATATTAGTATTTAAGTTATTGATGTTTGTTGATTTTATTACTGATTTTTTGCAAAAGAATTATATCAATGTGAAAACAAGACCCTGATAGACCATAAAATTTGTCATAATGCTGTTAAAACAAAATGGTAAGATATTGGTACAAGAGTAGGCAAATACATTTATGAAATTGAATAGGTAGTCTACAAGATGAGAATATATGATCTTTATTTTGACTATTTCTCTCATTGCTATCTATTTATTCCATTGATCTTTAGTCTATTATTTTCTATCCCCTTTCATTTATCTAATCTACGTATTTGTCACATATCTCTTCTTTGATTTCGGATGATCACAACAATAACATTAAATATATAAAATTAACACTTAAAATCAGCAGTGAAAAAAAATGAGTATGAGCCTACAAATGAAGACTTTCCATCCACTAGTTACAGAAAATAAAGGCCCATTTAAATCTGGCAATATGTTTCATAGCAGCCAAAAGGAAAAGAAAGATAAGGTCAATTTATATCTCTAGTGGACAAGAGGTTTTATTTCTTTTTCCTCAGAGAAAGCAAAATATCTCCTAGCAAGTATTAAAGGAAATTCCTCATATGGAGCTTCTTAAAGGGATCATAGAGCATAATTTGGACAACGATTTCATGATTTCTGCAAAACAAAGTTTCCAAAAGACTGTGTCTTAGATTATTTTTCATTAAAAGCAAATGACACAACAGAAGACTAGAAATATTACATCTTGATAAAACTAGTTCTTAAAGGCACAAAACATGTTCCATGCATGTATTATTAATCTAGAGAATCATAATTCTCTAAACTAATGTTTCCTGTATGTGGTAGGCAGAATTCTAAGATGACCTTTGAGATTCCCATCCTCTGGTGTACACTTCCCAACTAATTCTTTCTCCTTGTATGTGGACAGAGTTCGGGAATCTTTTTTTTTTTTTTTTTTTTTTAAATTTTTATTTATTTGTGATAGTCACAGAGAGAAAGAGAGAATGAGGCAGAGACACAGGCAGAGGGAGAAGCAGGCTCCATGCACCGGGAGCCCGACGTGGGATTCGATCCCGGGTCTCCAGGATCGCGCCCTGGGCCAAAGGCAGGCGCCAAACCGCTGCGCCACCCAGGGATCCCAGAGTTCGGGAATCTGATAGGATGTTACTCTTGTGATTATGTTTCCTTATGTGGCAGAAGGGATTTTGCAGATGTAATTTAGATTCCTAGTCAATTGACTTTGAGTTAATCAACAGAGAGATTACTTCGGATGAGTCTGCCCTAATCAGGTGAACTCTTACAAGAGATGGAAAGATTTTCCTCCTGGCTTTAAAAAAGCAAACACGTGTTGTGGGAGTGGAACATATGCTAAGCAACTAGGATGTCCCTAGGAGCTGAGAATGACTCCACTTAACAGCAAGGAAAAAAGTAGGACTTCAGTCCTAGGATTACAAGGAGCTGAATTCTTTTAATAACGAGTGAGCCTGGAAAAGGACCCTGAACCTAGATGAGATTGCAGCTCCAGCCAATGTCTTGATTTCAGCCTAGTGAGACCTTGAGCAAAGAACTAATCACACTATGCCACACCAGCAATTTCTAAACTACCTATCTGAATGTGTTGACTAATGTGTTGTTTTAGGCTGCTAAATTTCTGGTATTATGTAACATTGCTACAGATACAAATATACCATACCTGGTAAACTCACAGGCCAGTAAATTTCCCTCAAATATTTGTCCTGACTTCATATTTTGGCAAATGAGTAAATAATCCGCAGTAGTAACTATTAGAAAAGTTAGAGACTGGTGGCTGTGGCGGGAATTTGGCTCTGGATGTATTTTTCTTAGCTTGTACTGAGAACATTCTTTAAAAAATTCAGTTTTCAACATTTTTAAATTGAGAAATTGTGTATTTTTCACTTCTCATTAAACACAAAAAGGAACATTGGACCCCCATTCTACTTGGACGTAATCGGTGAGTTCAATGGGACATCTGCTTACATTTCACTATATTCTTCTCCATTCTTTATTTTTAAATGCACCAAGTTACTTCTCTAATTTCACTCATTTGTATTATCTGCCTAATCTCTGTGTTATATATAAGATAAATAAGATATAAGATAAATTATAAGACAAATACAATATAAAAATAAGATATATGTTATATATATAATACACATGAGTTTATATATGCATAGATACATGGTACATGTGGACTTACACATTATTTATAAAAATTATACAGTATATTTTCCTTTATGAAAAATCCACTTCTTTTTGCTTCTTTTTTTTTGTTTTTAGATTTTATTTATTTATACATGAGAGACACACAGAGAGGGCAGAGACATAGGTAGAGGGAGAAGCAGGCTCCTCAATGGGAGCCTGATGTGGGACTTGATCCCAGTATTCTGGGATCATGCCCTGAGCCAAAGGCAGACACTCAACCTCTGAGCCACCCAGGCATCCGTCTTTTTTTTCTTTTTTTAATGAATTTATTTATTTATTATTTATTTATTTATTTATTTGAGAGAGAGTGCAATCAAGAAAGAGAGAGAGAGAGCACTAGCAGGTCGGGGGTAGGGGGAGAGGGAGAAGGAGAAGCAGAGCCAGATGTAGGGCTCAATCCCAGGACCTTAGGATCAGGATTTGAGCCCAAGGCAGACACTTAAATGACCGAGCCACACAGGCACCTCTCCTTTCTTTTTCCTCCTTCACTTCACAAAGATCTTTCTAAAATGGGAAGCAATTCTTATTAAATTTGCCTCAGTTTAGACAGTCTTACATCACTCGCCCTTTTGGGGCCCTTTTAATGCACAGCTAAAACTACATTAAACTGCTACATAATCCTAGTTTTAAATATCTTTTCAGACTTAATCCGTTCATGGAAGTTAAGAGAAGAAAAGTGATATAAAGATCATCATTGAAGAGCACCTGGGTGGCTCAGTCGGTTAAGCACCTGACTTCAGCTCAGGTCACAATCCTAGGGTCCTGGGATCAAGCCCCACTTCTGGCTCCCTGCTCAGCGGGTTGTCAGTTTCTCCTTCTCCTTCTATCAGTTCTCTACTCTCTTTCTGTCAAATAAATAAGATTTAAAAAAAGGATCATCATTGCAAATTTAATTCTGGTCTTTCATTTAAGAGGTCCAAGTAAACTCACCAAGTGGGATAAGTGGTCAGGGGACAAATTAATGAGCCATATTTTTTACTCAGGGCAGTATAACCACAATAGGCTATAACTTATTAACTTAATTTCTATTACTCCCATGAATGCTTTTGGATAGAGGATGTAGATGAGCACAGGAATCCTGATTTCAGGGCAGGAAATGCTCTGTAGAAGATTGCAAAAATGGCTACCAATTCTTTCTATCTCTTTTTATACCTTTTTTTTCTTTTACAGTGTGACTTTATATGGCCTTTCAAAGAGGTGGAATCTGTTCTTTCATTACCTGAATCTGGGCCATAGAACTTACTTTAAACCATGGAATAGTAGCAAATGTAATAGAAATAGAGATTTTGTTTATTAGGGCTTGTGTCTCTTGTTGCTCTTGGGAATCCTATATTTAATGAATTTGGGTGAGCCTGCCAGAATGGTCATACTTGGGGCTCACTTGCCATGTGCTTCCAGCCAAGCTCCACATCAGCTGACCCCAGATATATGTAAAGTGACCAACTCATCTTGGCTTACCTGGAACTTTTCCAGTTTTATCAGTAAAGTCCCATGTTTTCAAAACTACCTCAGTCCCAGACGAACTATATCCCAGATATATAATTGAACCCAGCCAAGACTACCAGAAGAACCATTATCTGAGCTATTATCCAAAGTTCTTACCTACAAAATTATGAACTAATACACGATTGGTTTTTGTTTAAGTGATTGAGTTTTGGCATGGTCAGTTATGCAGCAGAAGCTAACTAATGCAGACTTTTAAAATTTATCTAGGTCATTTAACTCACTTTTGAGATGAGAAAATTGAGATTCAGAAAGAAAATGACATACCCAAGATCACGTATCTGGTAAGTATAAAGTTTGTCAGTAAAAACAAATCAAAGCCAATATTAAGAAAGGCCAGGGGAGAGTACACAAAGGATAATATTTGAACAGTAGTTTATAAAAAAATTTACAGTCCATGACTATCCAACTGTGTATATAAATATGGAGAAGTAGTAAAATGCAGCATTTAAAAGCAAAAGTTTTGAAGTCAGGCAGATGTGAGTTGAAATTCTATATCATTATGGACCCTAGGCAATTTATTAGCCTATCCAGTCCACTGGTTTCCTCCTTTGTAAAATGGGCATATTTTTACCCACCTCAAAGATTTAATAATGTGAGAATTAATATGAAAATGTAAAGTACTATGGACAGTGCCTGATATATAGTAAGGATACCATACACGGTAGCTATTGTTATTATAAATATGCAGGTCACAGAGTTATTAAAAATACTCAAGTTTGTAGTGTTTCAATATCTGCTTTGGGCAATCCTAGTGGTGACCCTGGATTGAATCTTTTTCATTGCTAGTCCTAGATAGAATATAGACTTAAAAGCAGAGAGTCTAATTTTAGTTATTTTATGCCTCGTTTTCCTTATTTCTGTAATTGCCATGAACATTTACAGACACATATCAGAAAACAGTCTGAGGTTAAGCAATTCCATTTTTCATAACCTCTGTTCTGTTGATAGCCTTTTGAAAAGAAGCATACTGTACATACAGACCTTAGTTAAAAACTTTCTCAATCATTTTTATTTGTATTAGTCATTTTATTTTATGAGAGAGTTTTGGATAATTATAGAGGAACACAATTGAGGGCACTAAATAGAAAAATATACAAATATTAGCAAAACTAACTTTAAAATTGAAGGATGAAAGGTAACTCAGAAGCCAAAAGACATTAAAATATTCTGATTGAACCTATCATCACAATGAATGGCAAGCTGGTACAGTTAAGAAGCGGAAATCCATTCAGGTAACCAAAAAAAAAAAAAAAAAAAAAAAAAAAAAGACACCAGCTGTAAACCCCCAGCTGCAGATAGAAGAAAGAAACATTACAGAAGAAGCATCTTAAACTTCTCCGTACTGTAGTTTTTGTGAATGACCATTGTAGTGTCTCTGGTATGGGAGCACATTAAGAAGAAAAGACAAGATCAACACCGTGACCACACCACAAGCCTCAGGAAAGGCATTGTCAGTTTATTGTGGAAGGCACATTGTTTAACATTTCACCGAGGAGAATATCCCTTGGTATTTCAGGGGCAAAGTTGCATCTCCAGAGCTTCCTCTGCTTATAGTTGTCTTCTCACAAATTCTATGGTAAAGCAACCCAACTCTCAGTAAAGTGATATCTATGTAGATGTCTAATTTAAATAATCAATATGTTAGATTCTACATAAAGTCTTTTTTAAAAAAATAGAAAAGATGAACTCTGAATTTGATATTAGCATGTTTTCTTACTGTGGACTAAGATAGCATTTAAGAAAATTTTAAATGTGATTACATCTCAATAGATCAAATTTTTACTAGAAGACAATGTGACTCATTCAGAGAACAAATTAAGTTCTTTGTAATGTAATTGATATTTTTTAACAAAATAGTGACCAAGTTTAACAAATAAATAAGATTAAAATAAACAAAGAAGCTCACTATATTTTTATTTTGAAGGCGGTCATAAAAGAATATTACTTAAACTAAGCATATGCAGAATGAATTATTTCATGGTTTAAAGGTGACTAAGAGTGTACAGAGGAAAGTTCTCTATTTATCTATAGGACAGGTCCAAGACACAATAGCAGCATTACTAGCTTCTCCAAGTAGCCCCACCAGGGAGCCTTCATCTTTCCCTGGTGAGACTAGAATGAGTTGGTAGTTCAAATTCCATTGCCCATTCAGTCTTCTGAAACTTCAAACGAGGGAGCCAATTATGATGGTGGGTGCTGGGTTGTAGACTTGTGTCCACCATTAATCAGACTGGGTCTGCCTCCAGTTTATATTATAAACTCCAGTGAGTGACGCTCAGGTGGCATGGTTTTCAGTCAGGCCTGCATGGACTGAGTTTGAACTGATGAACTGACATTCTGCAAGTGAAAGCTCATTACTAGTCCCCTGAGTTTATCAGAAGCCACCAATTACTTCCTTTGTGGAGTACCTTATGCAGTAGCTAGGATTCAATTTTACATCGTCTTTTAAAGAGCAGGGCCTCGTATTAGTAAAAAAGATAAGAAAGGTGAGGAATTTAGCATAGATGGCTAAATAATGGCATGTTTCTTCTGTGGGAGATAACAATATTTATTAGATGAGTAAGTGAAAACTATCTGGGGTTTTAATTTTCAATGATCTTACCTAAAAACATATTTGTTTGACTTAACGGCGTGAAATATGTGTTTAGAATGAATCCGGCGACACTTGAAATATTTACCCAAGACAAGAAAAATTGTAAATTTAGAGGCTTAAGAGAAATTATATTTTGTTAAAGGACAACCCATGTGGTAAACATTGTAGGATTATTATAATGCTTATTTGCCGTTGCTGAACAAGCAGTCTTTTGTGAATTAGTAGATTTTATCCAGAGATGGTATGCATATCACAGAGGAGCAGAATTATATCGCGTCAATGACTTCCCTTTTAAAGGAAATGAGAATAAGAAGAGAAGCTCATTCTAAACTCCAATGGTTCATAATAAAACTTTTAAACTTCAAGTTGATTTTTAAATGGGGGAACAAAAAGGAAAAGAAACTGAACTCATATTAAACTAAAGTAGCTGTATTTTTTCATGTATTATTCTTACAAAGCCTAATCAGTGATCAAAAGGTTGCGATGGTTTGTTTTACGTTTGCCCCCAGAGTATGTATGTGCATTTTATATACTGATGACTCTTTTAATCTTGTAAGAACCACATTCAGCAATGAATCACATTCTTCGAGTGAATAATTCAGTCCTTGACGCCAACCTCTGAGGGGGAATATTGTGGTCATGCTGTCTGAACAGTGTGGTAGCTATGGCTACCTATATAATTCTTCGCAATGAAAAAAAAAGTGACAATGACATTAAATTTAATCAGGTTCCCCTTTTCTGTGGTTCCCACTGGGATGAGCCACTAGTGTCTTGCCTTAAATATTCAAAGGCCTTCCTGAGTAGTTTGCATGTGTTCATATACTGGGACAATGTCCTGCTAATACAGAACAATAGATCTGTCATGTATTTCTCCTGCAAGTAGATGTGAGTCTGAAGTTACTAAGTATAGGGTTTAAGGGCTGTCTTCCCCTCACTGACCATCTTTACTTCAGTCTTAACAAATAGCAGTAAGGAAATGTACATAGAAACTAAAGTGTAATGAAGTTGATGATCTGAGTTGGAAAATCAAATGATTGAAAGAACTGTGTTTGCTAAATAATAAAGCTGCCTCGCATTATATTCAGTCACACTCCATCTGATATGAAAGCCACAGTACAGAATATTGCATGGCTGAAAACGTTTGAAACACATAGCTGAAGAAGTATTTAGGAACAGAAGCCTATTTTTATGCCCCTGTACTTCTGCAGAACACTTAAGAGGATAACATTTTCTTTTAGATCATGGCTGAGAAATTATAAGATCTATTTTACATCTATTGAGCATTCCTGGGAGGATGATAAGCTAACTTTTAATGTTCAAGAAATGAAGAAAACAACAGAATGTTCTCTATAATCATCTGCGAGTGTTTGTGACAGATTTGTGCCATTGGTTTAAAATCTCCCTGATTGCTTATAACTTTAATATTGGAGAAAATGAAGAAAGAGAAATGTAAATTTATTTCTTCTTTCTGTCTTTTCCAGGTAGGCAACGCCAAGTGAACAAATAAACAAAAAAATTAGCCAACAAAACACTATTTCTAGGAAAGAACTGCATTTGAAAGTATTTAACTGTACATGACACTTTCTTTCATTCAAACAGAATAAGCTTGTCCTGGGCACTTAATCTGTTAGTATTTGATATTAAAAGCTGACTCTGACAATCTTTGGGTAGCTTTAATTAATATATTTGTGAGGCATGTTATAATTCTAAGGGCAATATTTAAATGGTATACCAAAGCCATAATATAATAAAAGATGAACTTCACCGTTCTATCAGACCTTTGAAGATACTTGCATAATTCTACCTACTAATTTCTTTCTATTCTATATAAATAAAATAGAGGTAGAAATGAAATCTGTGGTAAATACTGAACATTTCTTTGTTTTTCTTCTACCTTCTTCTCTCTTTTATTGAGTCTTAGATTCTATTGAAATCTTTGGGTTCTTTGTCTTGTAGATATGCATGTATAACTCCTATTAACATCAATTGCATTGCATGAAAATTTTTAGTTCTCTGCACAATTGAAAAGAAGATTGATCCCTTTATAGCTTTTATGTTTTCTTTCACTAGGTAGGTATTTGAAAATAGGCAACTTAAAACTATTTCTAATGGCAAGCTCATAGTCAAAGATGTGAGCTTAGAAATCTATAAGAAATTTCTCCTCTAATGACATATCATTGACCTCAGAGTCATGGAAGAGTTCAAGGTCAACCAGTGAGACACTCACAGTGGTCAACTATTTTTGACTGACTGACACTTGGTTTTTAACCTTTGAAAATGTGATTTCATGTTTATCAAACTTTGACATAAAGCATTGTGTGCAAT
Source organism: Canis lupus dingo (assembly GCF_003254725.2). NCBI lineage: Eukaryota > Metazoa > Chordata > Mammalia > Carnivora > Canidae > Canis > Canis lupus. The sequence goes on along the minus strand of NC_064274.1, from coordinate 17,043,721 downwards.
ATAGAAATAGGGACCTTATGTTATGGCTTTCTAATATAAATTGACAGACAATATATTGGCATCCTCTTTAGGACAGATCAGTGTCAACGGGGCAGGAGGTCAGGAATGAACAGTCTTATTGAATAGGTTTCAGTCAGAGAAGACAGGTTCCACAGGAAAACTGCCTTTCCAAATGGTCCCATTTGTAGACCTAAGACATTACAACTCAACTCTCTCTACTCTTCCTATTGTTTGGCAACAGGGAGATAGAACACATCAGTAACCTATGCACATATGCCAAAGATGACATGAGATCATTGTTCAGTGTACAATGAGACAGAATCCAGAGGGAATTTTATGTGGGTGCTAGGGCTGATTCTAGAAACAAAGGTGGTAGGAAAAACTTGTCTTTGTGACTTTTTATGCCTTAGTACTTTATTGTTCCTTCCTCATGGCTACTCTTGACTATTTCTCACATTTTGCTAGTAAGGTGTTAGCTGATAAATGCTTGGTGTCTGATCTATTCCAGAATATCTGAAAGTGTCTTGAAATCTTTTATTTTGGCATTCTTAAACTGCACAGTGTATACCGGGCTTTAACCCTTTCATATATGTCTTTCCTACTTAGTCCTTGGTTTGACTACAGGAACCAGTGTTGGGAGGAATCATGGGTTTCTTTATCTCATACTTGCCAGTGGCTTGCTTGCTTGGAATCCTTGAATCTGAAGGAGTTTATTAATGAGCAATTGGTTTACTGCTTCAGAAACTTACTGTGTTTTGCATTAGGTTCTTGATTCATTGGCACTTCTTATATCTCTAAAAAACACATTAAAATTACTTTGTTTTGAAAAATAACCTTTTAGAAAAAAGTCCCCTAGAGCTCCTTATGTTTTGTGAGGGAAAAATAAATGCAAAAATAAGGATATTTTAATATATATAACCTCCTTATATAGAGATTTCAATGTGGATATTTAGGCTACAATCATGCCTTGTATTAGAATCACTTGTTATTAAAAAAAAAGATCACTTATTACTGTTGTTGCTAAACCTCTTGAAAGCAAGTTGCAGTCATCATGATATTTTATTAAGTATCTTGGTATGTGTCTCCCCAGAGCAAGGACATTCCTACAAAATCTCAATACTATTTCCCCAGGAATTTAAAATGAATATAATCATAGTTTATGAAATACAGTCCACATTCAAATTTCCTCAATTATCCCAAATACTCTTAATATAGGTATATATAGCTTTCCTCCTTCCCTTCCTCCCTCTTTCCTTCTCTCCTGTCTTACCCACTTCCTTCCATTCTTCAAGTTCAATCCAGAGTCCAATCAAGGATTATACACTGCATATAGTTATTATTAGATTAAAGGAGCCTAAATAGTCTAAATAGTCTCCTTTAATCTAGAATATTCCTGCTCCCACTGTTTTTGTTTTATTAGGATCTTTGTATTATTTTTTAAAAATATTTTATTTATTTATGACAGATACAGAGAGAGAGAGAGAGAGGCAGAGACACAGGCAGAGGGAGAAGCAGGCTCCATGCACCGGGAGCCCAATGTGGGATTCGATCCCGGGTCTCCAGGATCATGCCCTGGGCCAAAGGCAGGCGCCAAACCGCTGCGCCACCCAGGGATCCCAGGATCTTTGTATTTTTGAAGGTCCAAGCCAAGGGAATTGTCTGGTGGAATGTTCCACAATTGGGATTTTTCTATTTTCTGATGATTAGATTCAGGTTGACCAATTTTGTCAAGAATACAACATAGGTTATATTGAGGAGATTCACACTGAAATTTACTTTTTAGTTATATACAATAGGCACATATCCACTTATTTTGAATTAATACTCAAAATTAAAAAAAAACTTTCAATAAGAATGAAATAAAATTTAATTCATATTTCATTGATTACTGATAAAATAAAACATCATTTAATATTTCTATTATTTTTTCTCTTGTGAATTTGTTCATTATTTCTTTTATCCATAAAAAATTAGCTTATTAATGTATTTTTACCATTTTAATCCAATTTAGTGCCAATATTTCTGAAGCCTCTTGTCATTCTTAAATGTGAAATTGAAAATAAAAAACAAAATAAAGTCTCTTTTTTTTGTATGTAATAGATGGCTTCTAGGTGGTTCCTTAAACTTTTTGTATATATGCAGTATGACATATATATACCTCTTATATGACATCAGCTAGCATTTTGTAGTTTATGCTGGACTTTATTTTAGCTTTAATCATTGGGCGCCTACAAAATGTGCTCATTGATAGACAAACATTAAGCATCATCTTAGTAGCCAAGTATGTTTATGATGAAGAATATTGTGAATTAAAAACAGAAAAATTCTTAGAATTTTGCCATAGCAACACATGATATAGGTATAAGAAGGTACATTTTCAGAACTTAAAACTGTCTAAAAATTTCTGACGCTAATAGCACGATGACAAATTTGATGGGTAAAGAGAAGATGGGATGCGATCCACTACATGCTTGGTTGATCCTCGATACAATCTAAGTAATTTAGGTTTACTCTCAGATATGGAGAGTAGCAGAAAGAGTAGTCTATAGTCTCCATCTTGAAATGGATACCCCTGCTTCACTGAAGATAAAAAGTTGTATAGCTAGTCTAGTGATGGCTTCAGGGGACCTACAACATTTGACTGTATTTTAATGCCATGTATTTCATAATAGATGTTAATAGATCATTTGTAGTTAGTAGATATTAGGAAGATGTTTCATTGAAATTTGAAAGAGAACAGAGTGTGAGTACCAGAGTATCCAAGATGTCCCCTCAAATGGCAAATATTTTGGTGAATCTTGTCCTTAATTTTTCAGGCTCAAACATGAATTTTGTCAACACTTAAAGAGTAAGGACATATCTGTAGTAGATTGTTTCCCAATATTTGTTATTTCTTCCTGAGTAATGATAATGTGAGGCTAGATGAACTTGCCTTGCTGATATTACTTCTGGGCAGAAAATTTTCATATTCTGTTCTCTAGTGCTACAACAACAATCTATGATGTTCCTGTTAGGAGAAATTCTGTAAGGCTGGGATTCCAGAGTGATGATCATATAGACAAGATCTGTAGAAGCCTGTGTTGTAAATCACTGAGATTTGTGGGATGGGTAATTTATCTCAGAATAACTTATCTTGTCCTGATGGATAAAATCTCTCAAGGATGCACTAATCTTTCCAAGACTGATGTGTACTAAGACAAATTTTCCCATGTAAAGTAAAAATAGAATCTGCATGGGTCAGAATACTTCTGTGTGCGTGACCATTACATTCTCACACTGAGATAGAGAACTTTAGTGAAAGCTGAATTATAGACCCAATATTCTTGGTCACAAATTTTTGTTCTTTCAGAGTGGATTCTGTTTCAGGAAATAGCTCTAATCAAAAGTTTTTTGGAACTAAATATAATAAGTGGCATTTCTCAGAAAAATGGCCTTGAGGGGAGAGCAGTTGTCTACTTTTTACCTTCCTGAAAATAGCAGGAATTCTCATCTTTCCCTTTGCCAAAATATTCAGAGGTTTTAAAAATAACTTTTGTGGGATCCCTGGGTGGCGCAGCGGTTTGGCGCCTGCCTTTGGCCCAGGGCGCGATCCTGGAGACCTGGGATCGAATCCCACGTCGGGCTCCCGGTGCATGGAGCCTGCTTCTCCCTCTGCCTGTGTCTCTGCCTCTCTCTCTCTCTCTGTCTCTCTGTGTGACTATCATAAATAAATAAAAAATTAAAAAAAATAACTTTTGTAATATTTGACATTATTTTAATTAGATCTAAGACATTCTCATTCTACAATATCCTACATTTCTTTTCCCCTCATGATGTCATCCTTTACCTCAGATGTAATTTCCATTTTGGATAACCAAATGTTTTTTTAACTTAAAAAAACTTAAAAAAAAAGTTTTTAAAGTAGGCTCCATGCCTGGCATGAAGCCCAATGTAGGGCTTAAACTCATGACCCTGAGATCAAGACCTGAACTGAGATTAAGGATTGGATGCTTAACTAACTCAGCCAAGCAGGCATCCATGGCTAACCAAGTTTTGACAAAGATAGGGTGATTACTTTAGAATAAGGTGTAAAATGGAGTCTCAGACATTTTCTCTACCATTTTTGAAATTATTTTCATGAAGTTTAAATCACTGACTGATAAGTAAATAATTCTGGCAAACTATTTGCCTTATAATCTCTCAAAAAAGGCTAAAAACATCTACAAAATTAAGCCACATTAAAAAAAATACAAATAGATTTAGGGATTGGTCTCTTTTGAGCAGATAACTTTGTCATAATGACATAATGTCATAATGATTTTTTGTTTTGTTTTGTTAGCTGAGTCTTAAACATTTGCTTGCAGAATTCATTTAACCAAAGTAGTTTCTTCCCTCAGGAGTATTATTAGGATGGATTTTGTAACCTTTTTGAGGCCCTTGAGTTCACTAGCAGAATTTATATTTTCAATACCCAATAGAAATTAATATTTTAGAAATATAAATTCAAATATTTATTTGCATACTAACTTTTACTGAAGATAACGAATGTCTGAAATATTTAATTAAAAAACCTACCTACACAGTTTAAGGGATACCCAAGACATCACTCTGAAGGAAAATCCACTTAGTATTCTTTATCCAATCTTCAATTATAGACACAAAAAGTTTGTTAGGTCATAAGCATTTTTTCCCCCATTTAGTGTACCCTTGCCATTTTGGGGGCAACTCAACATCCCACTTTGTTTTAAATAGTTCTCTCTCTCAGTCGGAGAATCTCTATTGTTTGTTTACTTCATGAGAGATTGAACTCACTTCCCACTGTGGAAACTGAGGGAGTCAGCACATCATTTAGACGTGGCCAAACACACTTCTTTCTTTCGAGACTTTGGAATTTTGAGTGAAAGATACAAAGGGTAGGGGATCCCTGGGTGGCTCCGCCCTGGGGCATGATTCTGGAGTCCGTTGATCAAGTCCCCTGTCGGGCTCCCTGCATGGAGCCTGCCTCTCTCTCTACCTGTGTCTCTGCCCCTCTCTCTGTGTGTCTCTCATGAATAAATAAAATCTTAAACAAAAATAAAAAATAAAATAAGATAAAAAAGATACAAAGGGTAGTGGAAGGTTATTCGTTGCATCTGTGGTAATGGGCTGATCATTGCTTAGGGAACATTGCTGTAGTTCTTTTGGCCTTACCCTTAGAATCCACCCACTTACTATTTTAAAAACTAATTCTTCAGCCTCTGTCAAATCTATGACTCTCCTGATTTGCTTCCTGTACATTATCTTCTGCTAAGGTTAGTCAGATTCAGGTTCTTCAACTTGCTTTTTTTTTTTTTTTTAATTGGAGTTCAATTTGCCAACATGTAGTATAACACCCAGAGCTCGTTAAGCCAAGAGGTTCTTCAACTTGTAACCAAGTAACATTTCCACTGAAGACAATGGGAAAAGTTAGTTAAGTTTACATGATAATGAACATGTAACACTTAGTTTGAAGGTTTAAGTGACTATAGATGAATGCAGTTAGAGCAAGAAGCAAATGTCAAATTTTAGTCCATCAAATTAGCAAGGATGAAAAAGATAAAACTACACATTAAGGAGAGAAGGGAAAACCCTCACATGCAGTGTTGAATATAAGTTGATAATATTAATCTATAGTGCAGTTTGGTATAAATTAACTTTATGTCTTTATTTAGAGAAGAAGAGAGGGGTGGGAAGGGGCAGAGGAAGAGGGAGAGAGAATCTTAAGCAGGCTTCATGCCCAGCACGAGCCCGACATGGGGTTCATTCTCAAACCCTGATACCATGACCTGAACTGAAATCAAGAATCAGACACTCAACTGACTGAGTCACCCAGTCATCCCTAAATTAACTTGTAAAATGAGCATATCCTTTGATTTAGCACTCTCCCTCCAAGTACTGACATCTTTTTTTTTTTTAAGATTTTACTTTTTCATGAGAGACAGAGAGAGAGAGAGAGATGCAGAGACACAGGCAGAGGGAGAAGCAGGCTCCATGCAGGAAGTCTGATGTGGGACTTGATTTCTGATCCCTAGGATCACACCCCCGGCGGAAGGCAGCACTAATCCGCTGAGCCGCCTGGGCTGCTCCCAAGTACTGACTTCTAAAAAATAATATTCCTTCATTCCTTTGCATGTTGCTTTCCAGTTTTTTTTTAAAAAAAATTGTCAAAGAGATGTTCTCTTACCCATTGGATTCCTGCTTTGTTGAAGAATAACTGACCATAGACCATATAGGTCTGGACTACTTTCTTGCACCATACACAAAAAATATACTCAAAATGGGTCAAAGGCCTAAATATAATACTTGAAACCATAAAAATCCTAGGAAACAACACAGGCAGTGACTGCTTTGAAGGCTGTAGCAACTTGTTTCTAGATATGTCTCCTGAAGCAAGGGAAACAAAACAAAACACACTATTAGGAGACATCAGAGTAGGAAGCTTCCGTACAGTGAAGGAAATAATCAACAAAACTAAAAGATAACCTACAGGATGGGAGAAGATATTTGCAAATGACATATCTGATAAAGGATTAATATCCAAAATATACAAAGAACTTATAAAATTCAACTACTCCAAAATGAATAATCCAATTGAAAATTGGGCAGAAGACATGAATAGGCATTTTCCTAAAGAGACATACGGCCAATAGACATATAAAAAGATGTTCAACATTACTCATCATTAGGGGAATGCAAATCAAAATTGCAATGAAATATCACCTCGTACCTGTCAGAATGGCTAAAATTAACAACACATGAAACAGCAGGTGTTGGTCAGGATGTGCAGAAAGGGGAATGCTCTTGCATGGTTGGTAGGATTGCAAACTGGTACAGGCACTCCGGAAAGCAGTATGGAGGTTCCTCAAAAACTTAAAAATAGAACTACCCTAATCCCCAATGTAATAGTATTAGGAAGGCCTTTGGGAGGCAATTAGGTCTAAATGAGGTCTTGTGGGTAGAGACCCCATGATGGGATTAGTGTCCTTATAAGAAAAGAAAGGCTAGTGTTTTCTCTTTCCACCATATGTGGATATAGCAGGAAGTCTGCAAGCCAGAAAAAAGGCTTTCGCCAGAACCTGACTGTGCTGGCGCCCTGATTTTCCTATTCTCCAGAACTGTGAAAATTAAATGTCTATTGTTTCAGCTACCCAGTCTATGGAATTTTGCTATAGCAGCCTAAGCTGACTTAAGACACAGACACACAGAACAACATGGATGAACTTTGAGAACATTGTGGTAAGTAAAAAAGCCAGTCACAAAAAGACAAATACTAAAATATTTCACTTACATGAGGTATTTAGAGTAGTCAAAATCACAGAGATGGAAAGGTGAATGGTAGTCTCCAGAGACAGGAGGGAAGTGGAAATGAGGAGCTGTTATTTAATGAGTATAAGATTTAGTTTTGCAAAGTGAAAAAGTTCTGATTGTACAACAGTGTGAATTCCATCTTAGCACTACTGAACTTTATGTAAAATTTAGAAATTATTAAGATCATAAATTTTGCATCATTTGTTTTCACCACAATTAAAAACTGGAACCAAAAAAAACAAAAAACAAAAAACTGGAACCACATGAATGTGTTCCCAAAAAATAAATAAAATTTAAATTTAAAGTAAAAAGTTGTTCAGGTAGTACAGGGAGTTTCTGTATACTCTTTACCCAGTTTCATGTATTGTTAATGTCTTATATTAGTATGGTTCATTTGTCACAAGCAATGCTAACCTCCGCAGTTTATTCAGATTTCAGTAATTTTTCTCTAATGTTCTTTTTCTCTTCCAGGATTCTATTCAGGATATCAACTTACATTTAGTTGTCATGTTTCCTTAGCATGTTTGGTCTGTGACATTTTTCAGGCTTTCTTTGTTTTTGAGGAATGCTGATCAGATATTTTATAGAATGCCCCTTGACTTATAACTGTCTAATGCTTTTCTCATGGTTAAACTGGGGTTTGGGTGTTTGAGAGTTTGGTCCCAGAGATGAAATGTAGTTCTCAACACATCATATTAAGTGTACTTGCTATCAACTTGGCTTATCACTGATGATGTCAACCCTGACCACCTGACAAAGTTATGTTTGTCAGGTTTCTTCACTGTAAATACAATTTCAATTATTTTTATTTTTAAAAAAATTAATTTCAGTTAATTAACATATAGTGTATTATTAGTTTCAGAGTAGAGTTCAATGATTCATCAGTCTTGTATAATACCCAGTGCTCATTACATCATGTGTCCTCCTTAATGGCCATCAACCAGCTACCCATCCCCACCCCTCACCCCTCTAGTGACCCTCAGTTTGTTTCATATAGTTTAGAGTCTTTTATGGTTTATCTCCCTCTCTGATTTTGTCTTGATTTGTTTTTCCCTCCCTTCCCCTATGATCTTCTGTTTTATTTCTTAAATTCCACATATGAGTGAAATCATATGGTATTTGTCTTTCTCTGACTGACTTCTTTTGCTTAGCATAATACCCTCTAGTTCCATACACATCATTGCAAATGGCAAGATTTCTTTTCTTTTCTTTTCTATTCTTTTCTTTTTTTTTTTTTGATGGCTGAATATATACCACATCTTCTTTATCCATTCATCTGTCGGACATCTGGGGTCTTTCCAGTTTGCTTGTGGACATTGCTGCTATAGATATTGGGGTGCAGGTGCCCTGTCGGGTCACTACATTTGTATCTTTGGGGTAAATACCTAGGGTAAATACCTACTACTAGGTATTTATTTGACCCAATTACTGGGTCATAGAGTAGTTCTATTTTCAACTTTTTAAGAAACCTCTATATTGTTTTCCAGAATGGCTGTCCCAGCTTGCATTCCTACCAACAGTGTAAGAGGATTCCCCCTTCTCCACGCCCTTGCCAAAATTTGTTGTCTCCTGAATTGTTAATTTTAGCCATTCTGACCAGTGTGAAGTGGAATCACATTGTGGTTTTGATTTGTATTTCTCTGATGCTGAGTGATATTGAATACTTTTTCATGTGTCTGTTGGCCATTTGTATGTTTTCTTTGGAGAAATGTCTGTTCATATCTTCTGCCCATTTCTTGATTGGATTATTTGTTCTTTGAGTTTGATAAGTTCTTTATAGATTTTGGATATTAGCCCTTTATCTGATATATCATTTGTAAATATCTTCTCCCATTCTGTCGGTTGTCTTTTGGTTTTGTCGATTCTTTCCTTTGTTGTGCAGAAGCTTTTTATTCTGATGAAGTTCCAATAGTTAATTTTTGCCTTTGTTTCCCTTGCTTTTGTAGATATGTCTAGCCAGAAGTTGCTGAGGCTGAGGAAACAGTGGTTGCTGCCTGTGTTCTCCTCTCTGAAAATGTGCAAGGAATGATTCCCATCTTTTGGTACTGGTTGAGACCTGATTTGTGACCCAGTATGTGATCTATTCTGGAAAATAGACCTGGAAAATGTTTCATGTGCACCTGAGAAGAATATGTATTTTGTTGATTTAGGTTGGAATGTTCTGAATATATCTGTGGAGTCCATTTGGTTCAGTGTGTCATTCAAAGCCCTTGCTTCCTTGTTGATCTTCTGCCTAGATGATCTGTACCTTGCAGTGAGTAGGGTGTTAAAGTCCTCAATATTATCGTATTATTATCTATGTGTTTCTTTAATTTTCTTATTAATTGGTTTATATAACTGTCTGCTCCCCTGTTAGGCACATAAATATTTGTAATTGTTAGATCTTCTTGTTGGATGGACCCTTTAATTATGACATAGTGTCCTTCCTCATCTCTTACTACAGTCTTTGTTTTAAAATTTAATTTATCTGATATAAGGATTGCTACTCCAGCTTTCTTTTGATGTCCATTAGCTGATAAATGGTTTTCCACCCAATCAATTTCAATCTGGAGGTGTCTTTGGGTCTAAAATGAGTCTCTTATAGACAACATATCAAAGGGTCTTGCTTTATTATCTAATCTGATACCTGTATCTTTTGATTGGGGTTTTAGCCCATTTACATTCAGAGTAACTATTGAAAGATAGGAATTCAGTGACATTACATTACCTGTAAGGTCACTGTTTCTGTATGTTGTCTCTGTTCCTTTCTGGTTCATGTTATTTTGGGGCTCTCTCTTTGCTTAAAGGACCCCTTTTAATATTTCTTGTGGGGCTGGCTAAGTGATCACAAATTCTTTTAGTTTCTTTTTGTCTTGAGGGCAAATCTCTCCTTATATTTTGAATGACAGCCTTGCTGGATAAAGTATTCTTAGCTGCATATTTTTCTCATTTAGCAGTCTGAATACATCATACCAGTCCTTTCTGGCCTGCCAGGTCTCTGTGGATAGGTCTACTGCAAGTCTAATGTTTCTACAATTGTAGGTTAAGGACCTCTTATTTCAAGCTGCTTTCAGGATTTTCTCTTTGTCTCTAAGATTTGCAAGCTTCACTATTATATGTTGAAATGTTGATCTATTTATATTGACTTTTAAAAAAGATTTTGTTTATTTATTCATGAGAGACACACAGAGAGAGGCAGAGGCACAGGCAGAGAGAGAAGCAGGCTCCGTGCAGGAAGCCTGTGGGACTTGATCCCAGGTCTCCAGGATCATGCCCTGGGCCGAAGGCAGAGGCTAAACCACTGAGCCACCCAGGCTGCCCTATTTATATTGATTTTGAGGGTCTCTGTGCCTCCTGGACTTGAATGCCTGTTTCCTTCCCCAGATTAGGGAAGTTCTCAGCTAAAATTTGCTGCAATATACATTCTGCCCTCAACTCTGTCTCTTTCCTCTTCTTCTGAGACCCCAATTATTCTAAAATTGTTTTGCTTTAGGGTATCACTTCTCTCTTGAATTATCTCCTTGTGATCTTGTAGTTGTCTCTCTTTTTCTCAGCTTCTTTATTCTTCCTCATTTTGTCTTTATCATTAATTGTTTCTTCTGTGTCATTTATCCTAGCAGTTAGTCTCCATTTTTTATTGCATCTCATTAATAGCCTTTTTGATTTTGACTTGATTCGATTTTATTTTTTTTTTGTTTATTCAGAAAGAGATTCTCTAATGACTTCTGTGCTTTTTTCAAGCCCAGGTAGTAACTTTATAATTGTTATTCTGAACTCTAGTTCTGACATCTTACTTATATCCATACTTATTAGGTCCCTGGCAGTCAGTACTGCCTCTTGTTCTCTTTTTTTGAAGTGAGTTTTTCTGTCTTGTCATTCTTGCAGAAAGTGGTCACTTTTTTATTTGTAGAATTGCAGCAATTCTTTTCTTAGTTCTCCATTTAAGTTCATAGGTGTCCAGAGTGATTTAATGGCAATCTAGCTGAATTTCTGGGACCAGACAAAACTAAGATGTCCTACTTCTCTCCCATCTTTGTTTTTCCCCTACACTTTTATTTCTCTTTCTCTTTCTCTCTCTCTCTCTTTTACTTTCTATACTCTACTCTTTATAAACAAGTCAGTAAGTGCCACCCCAAATCAAGGGGAGGTGAGAGTTAAGCCTCACCTTCTTGAGGAGGAAAGTACTCACATAAACTATTTTGGAATTCTATTGTGTGGGAGATTCATCTTTTTCCCTTTAACTTATTTATTCAATCATTTATTTGTATCAGTACCGACATAGATATTAATTTTATACTTTGGGTTATAATTCAATACTATGGTATTTATTTTGCTGCTTAAATTGTTCTAGTTTTAGCTATTGGGACTTTTTTTTTTTTTTTTTTTTGGTTGACTTCTGTGTCCCATTATTTAGGTTTCAGATGTTTTTTTACTTTCTGGCACTAAAAGATGCTTCAGAATCATTTTGTATTTTCCCTAACTTGGTCCTAGAACTTGTCATTCTACCAAGGATCCCTGATTTCTTTTATTGGAGAATGGTATTAGAAACCAAGTTCCAGGTACTGAATATGTTTGTTGCCACTGGAGTGTCCTTGCCTCTAAGTCCTCTCAGTGGACCAGAGGACATTTTCTCAGTGGACAGAATGTCTGCTCCCACCATCAGCCATACATGCACTTATTTTTTCAATCCTAGTATATGTGTATAGCAGTTTCAGTATTATTAACCTGTATTCCTGTGTGAAGACAATATTTAAGAAGTTCCTTTTTCGCTGTAATCTTTCAGTGTTCAGTCAAAAGTATAAATTATTAAAAGGAGATTTTCAAGAAAGTGCTTAAACTTGACTTTAAAAAATGTTTTGAAAATTATACAAAATATATACAACTACATTATTATTATTATTATCATTATTGTTATTATTATTTAAAGGGTTTATTCTTAAGTAATCTCTACACCTAATATGGGGCTCAAACTCACAATCCCAAGATCAGGAGTCACATGTTCCACCAACTGTGGCACCCCATTACATTATTATTATTAAAGATTGAGGGAATATAGAAGATGTAACACAAACCATAGCTAAGATTTTTGTTTATATCCTTCTAATCCATTTATAGTGATGCGTATGTATGCATACACATATGCATGTGTGTATGCACACTAAATCTATGAAGAAACTTATTGTCTCATAGTTTGGAGGCTATAAGTCTGAAGTCAAGGTGTCCAGTGGGCCATACACTTTCTGACAGCTGCAGGAGAGAATAATTCCTTCCTTTTTTTAACTTCTAGTGTTTGCTGGTGATACTTGGTGTTCTTTGGCTGGTAGATGCAGTACTCCAGGCATGTGACCATTTTTTGCTGTGTATCTTCAAAATGTCTTCCCTCTCTGGGTGCCGGTGTTTACAAAGTGTTCTCTCTCTTGTAGGGATACCACTCATATTGGATTCGGCTCCATTCTACTTGAGTATGACCTCATCTTAAGTAATCTGCAATAAATCTTTTTTAGGGGCACCTGGGTGGCTCAGTGGTTGAGTGTCTGCCTTTGGCTCAGGTCATGATCCCGGGGTCCTGGGATCGAGTCCCACATCAGGCTCCCCACAGGGAGCCTGCTCCTCCCTCTGCCTATGTCTCCACCTCTCTCTGTGTCTCTTATGAATAAATAAATTAAATATTTAAAAAACAAACAAACAAGAAATGCTTTTTAAAAATAAGGTCACATTCAGAGGTACTGGGGGTCAGGGCTTTAACTCACCTTTTATCAGGGACAAAATTCAACCTGTAGTAGGGCTTCTTTTTTTTTTTTGCTTTCAAAGGCATTAAAACACTGAAAATAATCTTGTGCACAATTTTGTGTATGTGTATGATAGTCTTCAGACGGAGTTTCAGAAGAGGAATTGTTGGGTCAAATGATGTATACCTTATATTTTTTGCAACATTCTGCTAAATTGTCTTTCTAAAAAGATTCATTCACTTGCCATCTTCCCAGCACTGGATGGAAGAACTTGTTTCCTCACCTCCCTGTGAATACTTACTGTTATTTAAAAAATTGCCTTCTATTGGGACAAAACCCTATCTTAAAATAAAATGGAAGATAGAATATTTCCCTTTTTGGCCCTCAAGTAGCTTTGATTGTGTCCTAAATCTTTCAAAGTCTTTTTTTTTTTTTTTTAACTTTTCCCCAGAACCAACAGGGGCAAGAAAGCTAACTCTTGGTCTCAGTAGCAGATAGACCCATCCTTTCTTCTGTCTTCTCTGCCACCTGAGTTCTGCTCCAATCTCAAGTTCTTCTTCTTCTTTTTTTAAAAGATTTTATTTTTTATTAATGACACACAGAGAGAGGCAGAGATGTAGGCAGAGGGGGAAGCAGGCTCCTCAAGGGGATCCCGATGTGGGACTGTGGGATCATGCCCTGAGCCAAAGGCAGGCACTTAACCTCTGAGCCACCCAGGCATCCCTCAAGTTCTTTATTTCTTTTCCTATCTAAAACCAAAACCAAAAAAAAAAAACTCCTGGACACATCAATGGATGCGAAAAAGTGTTAGGGATGAGGTTGAAAGTGCTATTTATACTAACAGTTTTTGATCTTCAGTTAAGCTGGTTAAAAGGTCCATAAACCATCCCTTATTTCCTAGTTAGACTTTTGTAGACTATTGCAAAAGTGTCCATTGCAGTGCAAGAATACATCCTCAGAGTTTAGGGAGGGGTACTGTGGCATTTTTTCAAGGGGCAGTGATTCCCATGTGTGATTTACCATCTCTGAGGCTTCCTAGTACCTGTACCTGTGCTTGATGCCTAAAGCTCCAAGCAGAACTGATGGAAACATGAATAAGAGGAACTTTTTACATTGCAGCCACCAATATTAACCTGCTCTCTCCCTCTACCAGGTGAAAATCTCCTTCTATTTTAAAAAGGCTCTTTACAATGATTAACAAATGTCCAGTAGATCTGCAGATGGTTGCCCTAGAGAACTGAGTATTAAATAGTATGTGAAAGAACTGCCTAAAGCCAGGAGAAGGACCCACCAAAAATTAGGACAACAGTAACCAGGGCTCATATAGGGTCATAGGTCACAGTGGAAAACTTCATAATTCACAGGGTATTGGATATAATAGTTTAATCCTAGATTAAATACAGCATTGGTCCCACCTAACCAATGTTAAAAAGCAAGACCCAAAAAGGTTAAATAAAACTCAAAAATCCTTACTGGGGCGTGGGGGGCACCTGGGTGGCTCAGTTGGTTAAGTAGCTGCTTTTGGTTTAGGTTGTAATCCCAGAATCCTGGGATTGAGCCTTGTGTGTGGCTTCCAGCTCAGCAGGCAGTCTACTTCTCCCTCTGCCCCTCCCCCTGCTTGTGTGTTCTCTCTCTCAATTAAATAAATAAAATCTTTTAAAAAATGTTTATAGGAGTAGAAAAATATTCAGCAACCAAGCTAACATTCATGATTTCAGGGATCATTAAAAATTGCCAGACATGCAAAGAAGCAGGAAAATATGATGCATAATGAGGAGAAAAATCACTTAATTAAAACTGACCCAGAGTGGTATAGATATTAGTGCCAGCAATTGAGGATATTAAAATAGTTTTATTACAATATGCCATAGTTTAAAAAGCTAAAGGAAATATTAAATGTGCTGAGACACAAAATATTAAAAAACAAAGCCAAATCAAATTTCCAGAGATGAAAACTATAATATCTGAGACAAAAAATACACTGTAGGAAATAATGACAAACTACATATTGCAGAAGAAAGTATTCATGAACCTAAAGGTAGAAATAGAAACTGTCCAAAATGAGGGGCCCTTGAGTGGCTTTGGTGGTTGAGTATCTGCCTTTGGCTCAGGTCAAGATGCTAGGGTCCTGAGATCAAGTCCTGCATTCTGTGGGGAAACTGCTTCTCCCTTTGCCTGTGTCTCTGCCTCTCTCTCTGTATCTCACATGAATAAATAAATAAAATCTTTTTTAAAAAAAGAAAAAAACCCAAAATGGAACACAGAGTAAAAAACTTTGAGAAGGGAACAAAATATTAGTTATGAGACAAACATCAAGAAACTTAATATACATGTAATTTAAATCCTTGAAGGAAAGGGATTTAGAAAGAATATTTGAAGAAATAATGGTTGAACATTTCCGTATTTGATGAAAACATAAACCTATAATCCAAAAAGCTCAACAATTTCTAATTAACTGAAACATGAAGAATATGATATCATGACACATGAGTTGCTCAAAACCAGTGATTTTCAAAAGAAAATTTTGAAAGCAGCCAAAATGAAAAAACATGTGATATATAGAGGAACAAAGATAACAATGATGTCAAATTTCTTTTTAAGAAACTATTGACGTTGGGGGATCCCTGGGTGGCACAGTGGTTTAGCGCCTGCCTTTGGCCCAGGGCGCGATCCTGGAGACCCAGGATCGAATCCCACGTCGGGCTCCAGGTGCATGGAGCCTGCTTCTCCCTCTGCCTGTGTCTCTGAGCCTTTCTCTATCTCTCTCTGTCTCTCTGTCTCTGACTATCATAAAACAAAACAAAACAAAACAAAAAAAAAACAGCAACAACAAAAAACTCTTTCAAGAAATGCCCTTTAAAAAAAAAAAAGAAAGAAACTATTGACATTGGACAGCCCGGGTGGCTCAGCAGTTTAACACCGCCTTCAGCCCAGGGTGTGATCCTGGAGACCTGGGATCAAATCCCTCATCAGCCTTCTGCATGAAGCCTGCTGCTCCCTCTGCCTGGGTCTCTGCCTCTCTCTCTCTCTCTCTGTCTCTCCTGAATAAAAAAATAAAATCTTTTTTTTTTTTAAAGAAACCATTCACATAAGAATACAGTGAAGTACAACTCTAAGATACCAGAAGAAAAAACTAGAATTCTATACCCAACAAAAATATTTTTCAAAAATGAAAGTGAGATACTTTTTCAGAGATACAAAGCTGAAAGAATGCATTATCAGATTTATGGCACAAGAAATGTTAAAGGAAGTCCTTCAAGAAGAAGGAAAATGATACCAGATAGAAATGCAGATCTACAGAAAGGAATGAAGGGCACAGAATTGCCAATCGCACAGGTAAATGTATGACTTTTTTTCTTATTATTTAAAATTTTTAAAAGATAATTGAACAAAATTAATAATAATGTATTGTGGGAATAATACATAGGTAGAATTAAAACATCTGACAAAAATAGCACAGAGGTTGCAAGGGGAGAAATGGAAGTATACTATTTTTTTAATTTAAATTCAATTTGCCAATATATAGTGTAACACCCCGTGCTTATCCCATCAAGCGCCTTCCTTAATGCCTGTCATCCAGTTACCCCATCCCCCTACCCTCCTTCCCTAGAAGTATACTCTTGAAAGGTTCTGATGCTATATGTGAAGTTGCATATTATTACTTTAAGACAGACAGGGATAAGTTAAAGATGAATGTTTTGTGGTGGCCCTTAAGTTACCTTTGAAATAATAAGACAAATTTTATAGCAATTAAGTTGGAAAAAGAGAAAGGAAAAAAAGGAATTGTAAAAAAAAAATAATAATTTGAAGGAAGTCTGAAAAAGAGGAAGAGAGAATCAAGAACAGATGGGACAAATAGAAAATAAATATCAAGATGGCAGACTAAAACCTAACCCTACCAATAATCACATTAAATACAATTGGTTTAAGTTAACATTATAAAGTTGCAGGTATTTGTTTGCCACAAATATTGTCTCCCCCTTACTTAAACAGTAGAACTCCTGAGTGTTACCTGTGTACGTGATTGCCCAATAGTCATCCTTGTGGCCAAATGTAGCCATATTACTAAGTCCTGACCAAAGATCCATGAACACAAATATGCACAATTCTAAGATGTGTCCCTAAAAGAACTGGCTTGTGCACTCCGATTTTTCCCCCTTTCCACAGGGTGGCATATGGTGAGAGTTGGAACAACCAACTGAGACTATCCTGTAACTGGATAAAGAAGCAACATGTCAAGGACGGCAGGGTTACACTACCAGCCCTTGACTGTACACCTCGGGACTAGTTCAGGAAAGAGTGATAAGCTTCTATCACATACACGCTGCTTCCTTAATTTGGGTTACCCCACAGCATACTCTGAGACAAGGACTTGTTTGCAGTTAATTTATTTGAGAAGTCATCCTAGGAAACAAAGGCAGGAGAGAAAAGGCAACACAGGGTGCAGGAATCCGTGGGGAACTGCTGTAGGCACATCCTATGGGGGATTCTCCAGGAAACTCAGAATCACCCACAATAAGTAGGGATTCTGGGACATTTCCTGACTGACTTCCTTTCCCACTGGATGAAGGCATTTTCTCCCTGGGGTATTTACTCTCCAGCGCTGTCACTGTTCCAGAAGGCACGTTCATGTGCCACTGTGGGTGAAGCGGTCAGCAATGTGAGGTGCCATCCTGTCTGAATAATACAGTATTATTCCTGTGTGTTTTCTTTTTTTTTTTCCATGCGTGTTTTCTTATGTAAAAGTAGTCCAGCTATCACAATGAAAATGGAGCATTTCTAATAAGAAAGGTATAGTTATTTATTGTTTTGCTTCTGAGATATAGGACTCTATACTTTGAAAAACAGTGTAGAATCACTACTTTTTTCCATATTTGCTTTATGGAATAAGAATAACTATTATACACTCCACTTTGGTAGTATCAATTATCCTTCACAAATTTGGTGTAAAAACATTGACCTACAGCCTTTGTAATTTTAATAATTACCAATTTTCCATTATTTGGTTAAAATTTTCAAAGTCTAGTTGATCTCATTTCTTTTACTATTTATTATGGATATTCTGGCATCATGGGTTAGCTAACTATACCATAAATACTCAGTTTCCTTACTTGTTTGTCACATTGCAAATTCCTAGACATCATACCTTAAATATTTTTCCTAGTAAATGTAATATCTGTTTTATGTTGGGGTAATAAGTTATGTGCCCAGTACGTGGCCTTTGGCTTCTCATTTAATGCACAGTAGGTGTAAATTAATATATCACAGCACAGCTTTTCAGAGGGCTATAACTAGACTGTGCCTACAGCTGGTTTGCAGTAGAGAAAATTCTCTTCTAAAAGAGCTACAACTTTGTGCTTGTGTCCAAAATTTAAAGATTTCCTTCTTGGATGTGCTATGTGTTTCAAGGATTCTACTCTGTAGAACATTTAAGAAAACTCTTGCAGAATCAAGGATTTCAGGTAAGAAATAGTTTATTTTTACATTGCTAATAAGTAGGAAGTAAATTTCTCATTACTAAGGTTTGAAAAATATGTATTTTGAGGAGATAAACATTTCAAAGTTATTCTGGGGGACATGAAGAATGCTAACATTTCTAAAGTTATATTTTGGAGAAAATATAAATGAAGATCAGGATATCATTCAAAAACAAAATGACTATATTTTAATTTTAAAAAAAAACATTTCTTTAATGCCCACATTTGGATGTACCATTTGAACCAGTTTTAACACATTTAAGAGTTTAGAAATAAGATTATACAGTTACTCCCTCCATTAAAATGAAGTTTTCAGAATCCAAGTACTGCTAGATTCCATTGTTAATGCCAAAACCAGAACCCCAACAACTATACGACTAGGCTTAATACTTCTAATGGCAAGAATAATATGAAAGAATTCATGATCAAATCTTTGGATGACTAAAGGTGGATGAAATGGAACTTATTTTTCAGGGTGTATGTTTTACAGTTATAGAATAATGCTGCAAGACAAAATTGTGGGAAAAATATTTACTATGCCAATTATAGGAGTATCAGTGTTAAATTATATATAGGGTACTTTGGTAATATCTCTCAATAATTAGATATGCCTTTGGTCCAGCGATTCCATTATCAAGAATTTATCCCCCTTAAACTAACATACAGAAATATATATACATAAATGCCCAGTTTTGCAAATTGTAGTGTAAGAACTGGAAGCAACTTAAACATATGTCAATAGGAAATTAAGTATATTATGGAACAATCATACATGTAATGACATTTAACTATTAAAAAGAATGAAGTTTATTTTCATGTACCAACATGGAAAATTCCCAATATACACATTTTTAAGGGAGAAAAGATAATGCAGAACAGTAGGCATATTATATTTCTCACACACATGAAATAAATATATGTATGTATGTATTTGTATTCTTGTATATATATCCAAATTTTCTATGATGAGGCCCAAGAAACTTAATTTTATCACTGGATTGTGAGACTTAGGTTTGGAGTACAGAGAGCTTTGTTTTTTTTTTCCCCTTTTACTGCCTTCAGCCTTTTTGAATTTATAAAGAAAGTCGTGTGCATATGTAGTTTTTATAGTAAACAATTACATTACAAACAGAATTGAGTGATTTTTAAAGACTTCCAACTTATTGATAATAAACTATGGAGAAACAAAGTAATATAGGTTCATTGACATCTAACTTTTTCAAATATACTACTTCTAAGAAATGACTTGGGTAAATTGATATTTGATGATTTTTAGTTGTCTCTGATTTTGTTCCTTTCATTTCATTTGTTTGGTTTTGATTATTTAATTCTGGCTTTTTAAGAGGGTACTCAATTGTCCTGAGCTTTTTTTAAATAAAATAATAGTAAAGAAGTTGTTTTGTGTGTATTTTTTAAAGATTTATTATTTATTCATGAGAGACACAGAAAGAGAGGCAGAGACATAGGCAGTGGGAGAAGCAGGCTCCCTGCGGGGACCCCCATGCTAGATTCAATCCTGGACCCTGGAATCATGCTCTGAGCGAAAAGGTAGACGCTCAACTGCTGAGCCACCCAGGCATTCCCTAAAGAAGTCTTATAGAAGCTCTAACCCAATTCAGCAGTCAGTCATGGTTTATTTTTCCATCATGTTAAGTTGTTACAAAATAGCCACAGGCAAATTCCATTCTGGCAAATTCTCCATTATGAGTGCAAGGAGGTGGGGAATTAGGATGGGATCTGGGGAGAGTTGCCGCAGGATTTGCTGGCAGCTTGTCTTGGTGGGGATCATGGGGCTCCTACCTTTCCTTACTGAACTTTGTCTCTGAAAATGGGGCCTGAATATGATGTAAAAAAATTTCTCCCCAAGAAGAGTCTTTGCTTTGTTGCTAAACTGTATGGGTATTTTGAGAACCACTTCTAGTCTGGAAGGGGAGGCTTATGCAATTGTTTTATACAATTTTTATTAGTGAAGTTTTTTCAAATACTTTTATTGTCATTTATATTTTGGAAAGTATTGAAAAGTGTAAAGACGTAAATATCAATCCTTCCTATTTATCAGGCAAACATTCACAATTTCACCCTCCAGGGACAGTTGTTAATATATTACCATTTGGTGTTTTAGTGCATTGTGAAATACATAGCTGCATTGGATGTATCTCTTTACACTCTTTTTGTTTAAATTATATGCATTTCCTCCTCTCATTGTTAAAAAACTTTCCTAAACATAAATTTTCACAGATGCTTAATATTCCATTCTGAATATATCATATTTTGCATAATCATTCATCTAAATTTGGATATTTAAGTCAATTCCTTTTAAAAATTTTTAGCCTCGGGGTGCCTAAGTGGCTCAGTTGGTTGAGGGTCTGTTTTTGGCTCAGGCAGTGATCTTGGAGTCCAGGGATTGAGTCTGGCATTGGGCTCCTTCCTCAGTGGGGAACCTGCTTCTCTCTCTCCCTCTGCTGCTCCCCCTGCTTGTGCTCTCAACTATCAAATAAATAAATAAGATCTTAAAAAAGAAAACCCCATAGGATAAAATTGGATTAAAATGGTTGAAATGACTGCAGCTGTTATGTATAGTCATTAGTTCATCATAATGAACTAATTTGCTTTATAAACAAAATAAATTTATATGTAATCGTAAGCCGATGTTTAATAAGTTGTTTCACTTCAGATTTCATTTAAAGTAGGAGTTTTATTACTTAAAATCTATGCAAGACCATTAAAAAGAGGATTTGACTATCAAATGACAGCACACCGAGTTAGTAGAGAAGCACAAGTAAGTCCTGTTTGTGTTTTTTACCTCATAAGTCATGTAGAAAATATATCCCCCCCTTTTTTTCTTAAAGATTTTATTTTTAAGTAATCTCCATACCCAATGCAGGGCTTGAACCTGCAACCCTGAGATCAAGAGTCACATGCTCTACTGACTGAGCCAGCCAGGTGTCCTGAAAGTATATTTCCTCAAGGGGAGTGGAGTCATTATTCAATTTATGCACAGGTAAATTATCCCTTTCATATATAGGCAGTCCTCACTTTGCACAGTAGTGTGGGGCAGTAATTGTGCAAATGATCTTAAAATCATGGGAAAAAAATCATGATAGTTCTGTGATCTTTAAATATTTTTTTGTCAAAACACTAAAATAATCTTTACCGTTTATGGTTATATGTATATAAGGACACACAAAAAATAGTATAACTAATGTTCAATACACTGTAATATAAAACATATTAATATGCTTTGTTTGTAAAAACTTCAACATAGTTTGAATAAACCTTGTCTTCTTGTCCTATAACTTACAATAAGTAGTAAGAATCCTTTCTACATGTTGGTTAATTGCCATACTCCTTTTTAAGTTTGGATCGACTTCCAATATTTTATCCTATGTACTGCAATGTTGGAAAATATCTTTGAGAATTCCTTTTATGTGAAGCTTTTTGCTGGCGTGACTTCCTCTGGGACATTTTTATACTTTTCGTTACAACCATTTTCTCTATTTATGTATGCCTTCACTACGTTCCCCTTGCTGGAGACTCTATTGGCACCAGTGTGTACATTCACATGATCAACGAGTCCCTCAATAACTGCATTTATGTCTAATTGTAACTTTCAGCATTTCCTCCTTTCCTTTCCTTGCTCTGCTTTCATGTTTATTGGCCAGTTTTCTCTTTTGATTATCCATTTTTTGCAAAACGTTGCCTGAGTTTGTCGCTGGGAAACAGACACAGCACAACTATATACTTCATGGTCTGTGTGGGAACTAACAGATGCTCAGTGATCGGCCACCACCAGATTTTGAAAAGAAGTGATGCAGTTGTTTTCTGATCATGATGCACACCTTTTACTTATGTAGTGATGTGTGGAATGAACTTTGTCTGATTGCTCATGCTGAATATACTGTGGTAACTGAAATTGGAATTGTTGGAGGACAGATGTTATTTAACTGATCCACAGTAATTGAAATTCGTGTATATGGGAATCATGCAAAGTCAGGACTGCTTGTATTCTCTGCTTAAAATGGAATATTATAATTCTATCTGAGCTTCTGAGACTGGCTAAATGAATTAATATTTATCACAGAACAAAGAGAGTGGTTTGTTTAGTTTGCCTGTGCATGCTATTTTCTGACATGATTCCTGGGTCAAACATTTTTATTTGTTTGTAAGATATTATAATTCTTATCTTCTGCATCATTGCTGTTATTTTGTAAACATTAAGTATTAAGCAGGTGGCATTCAGAAAAATTCAAACAATACTGAGATGTTTTTATGCATTTGCTATTTACATATTTAGTTAAAAGTAAGGTATAGTATTTTTAAAACCTTATTTTGAAATCATCATACATTCATAGAAAATTGCAAAGGATAGATAGTACAGGGAGGTCTTATGTCCCTCCTCCATCCAGTTTTTTCCCAGTGGTTATGTCTTTTTTCTTTCTTTTTAAAAGATTTTGTTTATTTATTTGAGAGAGAGAGCAGGGGGAGGGGCAGGGAGAGAGAGGGAGAGAGAGAAGCAGACTCCCTCCTGAGCAAGGAGCCTGATGTGGGGCTCAACCCCAGGACTCTGAGATCATGACCTGAGCAGAAGGCAGATGCTTAACCAACTGAGCCCTCCTCCTGCCCAGGTGCCCCTAGAATTTTTTAACTAGTGATTAAAATCTATTTACACTTATAGCCATAACTGGAGTACTTTTATTGATTTATAGTATCTTATATGTAACTTTTCATTTATTTTTCTCTTGTTTCTTTTCTTGCTTTCTTTTGAAGTGACTTGATTCATAGTTTTATTTCTTTCATTCTTTTTTTGTTCGGTGTTATTTGCAAGTGACAAAAAATACCTAGTGTCTGAATGGGAGTATATTTACACATCCTTCCTCTATTAATTGTTTTATTATGAAATTTTCAAACATATAGAAAAGTAAAAAAAAAAAAACTATGTACACCCTTATGCCTACCTAGACTAAAATTTTTTAAACTTTTTGCCATATGTGCACTCTCTATCTGCACACACATGCATGAACTTTAGCTAAATAAAAATAAATTTACAGAGATCATGCTACTTTACCTTTAAATGCAAATAGCTTAGTATGTTTCTCTAAAGACAGTTCTAAGACGTAAAGTTTCATTAATATGTGTAAAAATATTAGCAACAATTCTCTAGTATAACTAATATACTCAGTATATATTTAGATTTTGTCAATTATTCCAAATTTTTAATCTCTGTTTTCAAACCAGATCCAACCAAAAACAACACATTGCATTTATTTGTTATATCTCTTAAATCTTAATCTAGCATAGGGCCTATGCTTTCACTATTTTCATGACATTGATTTAATAATAAAGTATTAACAAACATCATCTCATTGAACATGTTTTGAATATATTCTTTCTATTCTCTCTTCCTGGAACTCCTGTATCTTGTATGTGAGACATTTTTGTTTTATTTTCCATGTTTCTTCTGTTTGCTTTCTTTTTTTTTTTTTTTTAAGATTTTATTTATTTATGAGAGACACACAGAGAGAGGCAGAGACACAGGCAGAGGGAGAAGCAGGCTCCATCCCGGGCCTCCAGGATCACACCCTGGGCCAAAGGCGGCGCTAAACCGCTGGGCCACCCAGGCTGCCCTCTTCTGTTTGCTTTCATATTTTCTCTTCCTTCTCTTTTTTTACTCTGTTACCCTGGGTCATGTCCTCAGAGCTACCCTCTAGTTCTCTAATCTAAACATCAGCAGCACTATGTGCTGTTATTAATTCATCCTTTATGTACTTAATTTTAATCTTTAATTCCAAAATTTTCCTTCTTCTTTTTTCCCCAAAAGTTCTATCAATTTTCCAATATCTTGATTTTTTAAATAATGTTATTTCCCTAGAGTTTTTGTTCTTCTTCTTATCTCCTTAATAATTTTAAAATATACTTATTTTATAGTTTCTTTCATATTTTTTTTTTAGAGGCTTTCATTTTTTTTAAAAAGATTTTGTTTTCTTTAAGTAATCTTTACACTCAACTTGGGGTTCAAACTCACAAGTCTGAGATCAGGAGTCACATGCTCCACTGACTGAACCAGCCAGGTGGCCTTCTTTCATATTATATTATTGCCTGAAGCTCTTAAGTTCTGATCTCCTTGTTTGTTGCACTGCTTACTGCATTTATGTTGGAGTATTTCCTCTTAGGATTTGTAATTTGGGGTTCTAGGTCAGGTGTATTGATGATTGTGGGCATATTTGTCCTGAGACAGAGAATAATGCTGAAGGAAAATAACCATCAATCTAGATTTCTACGATGTTGATACAGAGTAACTTTGCATTTTCCTCTGTCAGATATTTCAAATTTAAGAGTTGGGAATAATCTTCATGCTGTTTTTTGGCTTAAAGTTAATGACATAAGATAACATAAACTGAATCTTCATTTTCTCAAATGAATTTTTACTTTTTAAATCCTTATAGAGCCTTTGGAAGAGACTGTCTTTTTTTGTCTCTGGAACTTTTGGGTGGAATGATTGTCTCACACTGAAGGGGTCCTAACTCTATTAAAGGTCTAATTTCTACTTCTTTATATTATATATATTTAAGGCCACGTCTTTTGTCCCTGTATGGAAATTGAAACCTTAGCTTCTGGCCCGTAGGTCATATAACTCCACCACTTTTGTCTGACTGATTTCTTATAAGTTGCCTGTGTGGGCTCCTTCCCGGCACCTGGCTCTTTCTCTTTCTTTCATTGGATGTCAGCTATGTATTTCTGTCCTTCTGTTATAGTTGTACTTAGCATTTTAATATTTTTAATACTTTTAAATTATATTTTATTTTAAGGCCACTATGTTCAAAGTCAGCCAGGTATTAGTTCTAAATATATAGAAACAAAAATTTTACTTTTCATTGATATGCTTGACATTTCAGAATAAAAAGTTCAAGAGGTGACACAAACTTATTTTCATAAATAGTATAAACAGGTAAAATATGGGAATATGAAATAAATTAGAAAAACAAGGGCCATGGATATTAAAACTGGGATGTTGAATTCACCAAAATAAGGTCTTGCCATTCAAATTTCAATAAATTAAAGTGATTAAATTATATTTTCAACTGTAAATCAATCTAATTTCTTCTAATCAAGGGCTGGGAGAGGCAGTTAAAAATAGAGAGGAATATAGTAAAAGGTAGCTTATCATAATTTTGAGTTTCAGTTATTTCTTTCTTTGACAATTAAGGCAATACTTTATTTTTGGTGTCAGAATTCTATCTCCAGTGGAAAAAATTCCTGAAGAGACATGAGGAAAGAGCAAGAATACAGTACATGTGAACAATATCATTCTAAAGAAACGTGAATTCAGAATAAATAACAAGGTTGCTTCTTCAAATAGAATAATATTTTGGCCTCTGCTATTACCCAGTAGGATGGTCAAGAGGGATAAATAATTCAATCTCTTAAGAATCTTTTTGAGGAGTGGGGGCACCTGGATGGCTCAATTGGTTAAGCATCTGACTCAGAGTCATAAGATGCAGCCCCATGCCAGCCTCCACATGACATCGAGCCAGATGGAGACCCATGTTGGCTCTGTGCTCAGCAGGGAGTCTGCTTGAGATTCTCTTTCTCCCTCTCCCTCTGCTCCTCCCTCCTTCTGAAATAAATAAATAAATAAATAAATAAATAAATAAATAAATAAATCTTTAAAAAAAAAAAAGCTTGTTGAGGGGTGCCTGGCTGGCTCAGTTGGTGGAGGGAGCATGTGACTCTTGATCTTGGGATTGTGAGTTTGAGCCACATGTTAAATGTAGAAGTTATTTAAAAAAACAAAAACATTTTTTTAAGATTTTATTTATTTATTCATGAGAGACACAGAGAGAGAGAGAGAGAGAGAGAGAGGCAGAGACACAGGCAGAGGGAGAAGCAGGCTCCATGCACCGGGAGCCTGACGTGGGACTCGATCCCAGGTCTCCAGGATCACACCCTGGGTGGAAGGCAGGTGCTCAACTGCTGAGGCACCCAGGGATCCCCCCAAAAAAATTTCTTAAAAAAGGAATCTTGTTGAAAAAATTAGACATTTTTCAAATAGGACACAATATGGAAATATTTATACTGAGAAAAGATCTCCAAACTTTTAACTTTGAGGGATAGTGTAGCTGAGAATTTAACAGCATCTATTTTAAACTTTTTTAAAATGTAAAATCTATCCTCAACATGGGGCTTGAATTCACCACCTCAACCAAGATCAAGAGTCACATTCTCCACTGACTGAGCTAGCCAGGTACCCCCAAATGAGGGTAATTTTATTTTTTTATTTTATTAAAAGTTTTTTTTTTAAGATTTTTTTTTTATTTACTCATGAAACACACACACACAGAGACGCAGAGACGCAGGCAGAGGGAGAAGCAGGCCCCATGCAGGGAGCCTACCTGGGACTCGATCCTGGGTCCAGGATTAGGGCCTTGGGCTGAAGGCGGCGCTAAACCGCTGAGCCACCTGGGCTGCCCTTATTTTATTTTTTAAGTAAACTCTATACCCAAATGGAGCTCAAACTCATGACCCAAGACCAAGAGATGCATGCTCTACTGACTGAACAAACTAGGCACCCTTAACAGCATCTACTTTAAAATTAAAATTAAAATTAGAATCACTCTGTTTGAATCTAAGCCCTGCTAAGCAAAGTCCTGTTGCTTTTAGGAAAATAACCAAAATTCTAGAATTAGAATTTGGTTATAGGTAAGAAGAGAGTAATACCAAACTTCCATGTTTCTAATGGGAATTAAAATGACACATTCATGGGCAGCCCGGGTGGTTCAGTGGTTTAGCGCCGCCTTCAGCCCAGGGCGAGATCCTGGGGATCCGGGATCTAGTCCCACGTTGGATTCCCTGCATGGAAGCTGCTTCTTCCTCTGCCTGTGTCTCTGCCTCTCTCTGTGTGTCTCTCATGAATAAATAAATAAAATCTTAAAAAAAAAAGACACATTCATAAAAAAAATAAAATGAAATACTCATAAAATATACTAAGTAGACCACATAGCACAGTGTCTGCATGCAATGATCACTAGCACAATAGCTACTACTATGAAATCAACTCTAGGTTCCAGAATCAGTAGAGGTGAAAAAGGCTCCAGAAGACTAGAAATGTGAGGAGCTTATCTTAACTAGTTAGCTTAAATTCTAGGATTTCTAGAGGCAAAATAAATAGAGGAAATAATATCTTCAGAGCTTGAAAATTTTCCTATTGGAAATCTTTCTATTGGTGGAAATTTTTCTGTTATGTGAGTTGCAATTTTCCAGAAAACTATGCCCTGCTTGAGAAGGAAAGAGAAACACTACTTTTTATGAATGAGCCTCTGTGGGTGCTCTATGTCAATGCGTTTGTTCTGGTAGAAATAGTTTTATTGTCTGTTACCTACTTCGGATCAATATTCAAATAGGAAAAGTTTTCAGGTGACCGTGAATCTCCCTTTTTTCCCTTTTGGTCAAAAAGTTTCAAATCCAGATAATTTTTATAATGATTATTAAGCGGTTTCCCTATGAATAAAGAATTCTATTTCTTGCTTTTAATTTGCCTATCCATTTCTCTAAGCAAATTTGCATCTTCTGTTCTAGACTTGAAAAAACTTATAATTATCTTATTCTTTTGAAAAGGCAGTGGTGACATTGAGTCACCTGAATCCCCTCTCTGGGCAACAGTGACAAATGGTCACTTGCAGTGCAAAGATCAAGTGCTGAGAGTGTGAGGTCAGCTGCTTTACACGACACCTAATGGGACTGTCATTTCTCAGGGTCCCCAGCCAAAGGCAGGGTGGCGACATGGTGTACCCATCACTAAGGTGCCATGTCTGGCATCTAAATGGAGCCCAGTAATTCCAGCGGAGCCAAGTTATTAGAGATCTAATTGCCATTGTCTAATAAATTCTTTTGAGGTCTTTGTGTTGGTTCACTTAAATATTCAATGTATCTTGCTTGAAGTAGTTATCAAAAATGTAATTGTTTTGTAAATTTTTATCTTTCAATTCCAAAACACCCTCATGAATTAATAAACAGTGTTCAGATAAAATAAGAATATTCATCAATAATGCAAGATTTTCTGTGTCATTGGGGGGTGTAAACTTACTACACTGTTGATCCGAAACTCTGGGGAAATAACATATCTCCTGTAATACACTTCCATCTTGGCTATTCTAGATCATGTTTAGCTGGAGAGTTTTTACTTTGAACGAAAATGTTTTTATTCATATCTGATTTCCAGTAGAGTTTATTTGAACTCATCATCATCCTAAGTTTATTTCCAGTTATTACTTTCTGGCTTGCCTTTCCAAAGCTAGCTAGGAATACACAGTGGACTTTAAAATAGCAAGGTGATTTTTGTTTAAAATGAGCAATGGTAGTCTTGTCCCCAGCTAGGGAAATGGAACATAACCTTCCCAAGGCATTTAGATGCTTCTCAAAAGATTGTCTTAGTCAACAAATGGGGAAATATAAAAACTTCTCCAAAGGGATCAGGGCTTCCTTACATGAACTGATTGACAGCTCTAGGCTTGCCCAGTGACACTGTCATCTGAGGGACCCTACACTTTCTTTCCCAGGTTTTCTGAAGTCTCTCGGGTATCATGAGGGGACGAACCCCTGTGGTACTGCCAGGCCCCTCTCTGTCAGAGGGCTAAGACCTGGACTAATTCATTGCAGTGCAGTTTAATTAAACTGCACCAGAGTTGTTTCCCTGGTAAAATAAGTGTGGGAAGAGAATGTGTGTCAAAAGGGACATGCCCCTTACTGTGTGTGCTTTATTGTTACACCACAGCTAATATATTGTGGGAATTCCCATGGAGTCAATGATAAACTGTATTATCGAGCTCCATAAAATAGGCATTCTACTAGTGCAGGTTACTGTAGCTCACAATTCTATTAATCCTTCTAATTTATTATATTATAGCTGTATGTGAGGTCTCATAAATTTATTATACCCCTTTCATCTAAAAAAAAAAAAAGCACCATGCTTGTTTCTCCTCTCAAATAAAACCTTTTATTATTTGTTGTGTCTGTCTCTAAAAATGTAATAGCCACTTGTAAGAAAATATAATTACTGGCTGAGAAATGTAAACTGCATTTGACATGTCTTCTACTCTAAAATTAAAAAATTCTATTAAACCTTGCTGTATGGGTACAAATACTGGTGCATGAAGACCCATTGGTTTTTTTGTTTGTTTGTTTCTAGTTTTCTGGCAATAAGTTCACATAAATGCCATCTTTATAGTTTTCAGTGTTTTTGTCATTTTGTACATGATAAAGGAATTTACTTATAGTATTCTTTCCTCTTTATCATTTATACCAGGGGTCAGTAGAAGGGCAGACATACCATCTGCTTTGTTCATTTCTGTACATCCAATGCCAAGTACAATGCCTGGCATGTATTAGAAGTACAACAAATAGATGTTAAATAAATGAGAGGTGAATGAAACAGAAAATTCCGTGAGTACTTGTGTAAATCTTCATAGGACTTTTACCTGTATATTCATTAACATGTTTACTGATAATAGCTTAGTTTTATCAGTTGCTATTACACAAAAATTTGGCTTACTGCTTAAGAGGATCTCTAAAATATGCAGGAAAAAATAAAACATGCAGGAATAAGTTCACTAAGTTATAAAATTTCAGTTACTGCTTTAGGATTATATTTCCACTTAGTTTCAAAAATCTTGATGCCTCAGAAGAAGCTACACGTTGAGCAGTGAAAATAAGCTAATGATTATGTGGGCTGGCCCTGATGCGATAAGAAAAAATGTAAATTGAGTGACACTTCATATCCATTGCTGATCAGATTCATACCTCTCCTATTTGTAAATGAGCTGAGATGAGCTTAGAAATAGGTGATTTTAATTAGGCAGCCTCACTCTGTCATCCTGAAGTAAAAACATAACTGCTGATCAACACAGAAAGACTGAACATAGAACAGGTCTCTATCTGCTCTAAGTTACTATCTCAGGTCCTATAGGTGAACAGTGAAAATGTCCAAAAGTCTTTAGCAAGCCTTGCCTTAGAGCAATGCACATGAAGAGAGATGATGAGTAGTTGCCGTGCAGGTGGTTGGAAATTAGAAAAGGAATGAAGACAATTGGTACTGTGAGCATATTATTAGAAACTTGAGAGACCAAATCAAGCTTGGAATTGGAATTGCTGTTTCACTGAAATGCCTTTCTGGGGATGTCAGTGGTTGAGCGTCTGCCTCTGGCTCAGGGCATAACCCTGGGGTTCTGGGATTGAGTCCCGCATCGGGCTCCTTGCTCAGTGGGGAGCCTTCTTCTCCTTCTACCTCTGCTGCTACCCCTGCTAATGTGCTCTCCTGCTCTCAGATAAATAAACAAAATCTTAAAAAAAAAAAAAAAAAAAAGCATTTCTGTTGCAACATAATTTGGGTAACAATAATGAAGTCGGCTGATTTTCTGGTGTTGGCTAAATTTCCCATGTTTCTGTTTTGCAAATGAAGACAAATCTTCTGCTTAATACCATTGTTTTTCCCATCATAAGAAGAAAAAAAAGTCTTAAAATAAGTGCAATAAATGTGCTCTGAACTGACAACATGGGTGGTCCCCGGGACACCATTATGTAACCTCGGTCCTGGGAGCCAGGGTGAATGTATAGGCAGTGTCTTGTTATGGGTGAGATCAAACTTGTTCAGTGATTACTGAGTTATGTAGCATAGTGAAAGGACAGGATTTTTGGAATACATCACTCCTGGATTTGAATCTTAGTTCTACCTCTTCATAACTGTGCAAATGCAAGAAAATTACTTAATTTTTCTGAGCCTTCATATAGAATTTTAGTGAAAATTATACTAGATAGTATATACCATGGGCTTAGCATAGTTCCCAGCACACACCTTCTCAATAAGTAATTGTAATTATTTACCATTATTGTCTTCACCTCCAAGGCAGGGATTGTATAGAATAATATGGCAAATCCTTCCACAAAGATTTCCCTAGAACAAGTTTCCTACTATTGGATTATTAACTATCTTTTACAGTTGAATTTGCATATTATATCTCCAAAGAACAGTGAATTAAATTGTAGATTATAAGGGGAGCAATTCTGCTATCAATCTTCTTTGAGGTTTTAACTAATTTCTCTCTTCATTTGCTATGTTTTCAAAATAGACCAACTCTACTTCTCCGTAAAGCAAAGGAGAGATACATGTTTAGGTCACTACTCCGCTTTTAATTTGCATATAGATATTCAGATATTGTACTAAGGAAAACATGCTCTACTCATTTTCTAACTACAGAATTAATGTTCTCTGGGAGATAAAACTGAGCTTTTAGAACTTTCTAGCCAGAAAGGGATGCCTTTTGTTTGATTAGCATCTCCCTTACTTGACCTAATTATAATTTGTGCCAAGCACTATATCAAGTGTGATGTGTGGATTATTTTATTGAGTCTTCACAATAAACCTAAGAGGAAGGTATAGGTATTACCTCTGAATGATGGATTAGGATACTGAAGATTAGAAAAGTTATGTGACTTGCTCCAGATCATACATATAGCAAATGGTAAGGCAGGTGTTCAGGAGGTAGTAATCACTCCAGGTCTATGCTCCTGACTGCTTTGCAATGTCAGCATCCCCTAACCTGCACTCCCCTCCATGTAGGCCCTTTCTAGTTTTCTGGACAGTGTCCAGTCAATACAAGCTTTTGGTCAATTCATGGAGGTTATAAAGCTTAGGAGAGGTTGATTGGCCTAGGGAATAGCATAGGGGGATCAATTTCTTTAGAATCACTGTCCTTTTTTTTTTTTTTTTTAAGATTTTATTTATTTACTCATGAGAGACAGAGAGAGAGAGGGAGAGACACAGGCAGAGGGAGAAGCAGGCTCCCCATCCAGCCTGATGTGGGACTCGATCCTAAATCTGGGATCACACCCTGAGCCAAAGGCAGATGCTCAACCGCTGAACCACCCAGGCATCCCTAGAATCACTGTCCCAATGGTTACTTGAAGATGAGATTTCTTACTCTTGGAAGCACAAGCACATTTAAGTTCTTGGCTGTCATATAACATGCTGTAAATCAGATATTTAATATGAGTGATTTCTTACACATTTTGAAGTGATGCTTTAATTGTTTTTCTTTAAATGAATGAAGTGGAGGCTAGTAATGCATAAATAAAATAAGCAAACACTTTGATGACTTTATAGAGTCATTGTAATAAAAAAATTAAAAATGACATTTAATCTGTAATTTGAAAGCACAGGTTGTTTCATTTTGGGCAAAACTAACATAGTCTTTATAAAATATCTAATGTTTTCAATTCTGGCATAAAAATATTATAAAGATATGAAATTAAAGTCTTTTCTAATGCTGTTTCATTTTGATGATAGAAAAACAGAATTAGTTTAAATATCTATTTTAAGATGTTAACTCATTCTTATTAACATAATGCAAATTATCATTCTGGTTGCTTAGGAATATAGGTAGGAACTTATTTCTTCCTACATTGAGATAAAAAAGCAATTTTGACAGCAATTGATAGCAGCAATTTACATACTGTGTCACTTAGAAGTGAACAAAATTTTTTTCCTATTTCCCATTTTGTGAGATTAAGTAGATTTACATAAGGTATTATGTGGATTAATTCAAGAGTCTAAAATATTTATTGTGTACAACTATCAGCTGCTATTAAAATTAGTGTATTGAAGATTGCCAAAATAGTTTCAAAATGTGACATTTTCCTAGCTTTGAAGTGAAATGAGATTAATAAGTGTCAAATTAGTACTTTTTACTTTAAAGATTTGTTTCTGTATTACATTAAGGCATAAAATTTGATATGGAAGAGCTTTAAATCATATGAAATTGTTAGGAGGGAGAGATCATGCCATGTCACAATAAAGCAGTACACCACAGAAAGCACAATAATTCTTAGAAATGAAAGAAACATTGTTTTAGCACTATTTCTTCATTTGCCAAAATAACCATTGTGCTTTCTGTACATAATAAGTCAAATTGAAGGCAGTCTGCACATTTTGCTGAAGAGACCCACCTCATTTAATATTTGCCGTTCTGCTAACTTATATCTTAGCCTGCTTTTGATTTGATGTGTGTTTGCTAGGTTCTTAGGCAATATTACAGTTGTAATTTAGGTGCCTGTATTCTTAGGACTTTTCATGTGACTTACTAAACCTCTGTAAAATCTCTTGCCTTCTTCTGGTACATAGCCCAGAGTAAGAGTGAGCATCTGGAGATAGAGGGCCCAGTAGAATGACTTTTGACCTGCTTGTGACATACTGTATAAAGATTTTGGGAACTGCTGTCTAGGATAATCCATCATCATGCAATTTGGTATAACCTTGATGACCCTGTTCTTCCAGCACAAGTGTAATCCTGGTGCAGCAAGTGTTTGAAAACATTTGTGTTTATTGAATAAAGATATACATCCTACAAAGCAATAAAAATGCAATATATGAGTTTTCCAAATAAGGTAAGGAGTAGTTAGTTATGTGAAAACGTTGCTTGGTGTAAAAGTTGCTCAGTAGCTGTTGAAGTCTACACACCTTGGGAACAACTTTTCCAAGCCAATCAATTAGACCCTGCAAGTGAGAACAAATGCTATTTTTCTCTTGGTTGTCATCACAAGGGTGACACTCATTTACATCTCTGAATATATTTTGTAGCTTCACAATACTGCAATAATTTCCTATGTTGTTATAAAAGATATTCAGAACAAATTTAAAAAATGAATCTAGGTTGAATTAAGTAAAAGCAAGAAACAGGAGCCAGGTCAAAGAATAGGAACCTTTGCAATGTGAAAAGTAAACAATGAGAAGAGGTGGCCATAACTCAGATCCCTGGGAAAAAGGCAAAAGATTCATGTGCTCTGAAGAAAAACCAGAGTATTCATTCCACTTCTACTGCTTTAGGTCAACCCACCTTCACGTCTCATCTGATTGACTGAGACTACTCTCTTGGTATGTTGGAATCCAGCTTGACTGTCCTCTGATTAATTCCCCAACCTGCAGCATAATGCATCTTTCTAAAGGGCTAATCTGATCAGTTACTTCTCAGCTTTAAAATCAAAGCAAAAATAGAGCCCAGCAAAACATAAAGAAACAAAAAAAATCTTTGCTACTTCATCCCTAACCCATCCACTGAAATTCCAGCTCATGGTTTTCCACGATCATACCCCTACAGGCTTAATTTCACTATCGATACCTCATGTTCCAGCTGTATAAAACTTGTAATTGTTCAAAGTGCCATCTTTCACACCCAAACCTCACCTTGTATCAGCCTGGACCTTTTATCTCACCTTCTCATCCTTTAGGTCTTAGTGTCACACTTCACTTCCCCAAAAGGCACGACTCCCCCAGATTGGGTTGGGTATCCTATGTGTACTTCTAGTGTTTGCATGGACGCTATTGTCTCTACAGAAGAGGAAATGGAAAACCTGAGAGGCCTACTTGCTTGTCGAGTTTTACGCACCTACAAAATGTCAAGGCCAGAACTTAAATTCAAGACCTCTGGTTTCCTTCTAGAACTCATTCCGTTCTAGACAGTAAGCATATGACAGTAGCCTGTCATATGCTTAATTTTATCTGGTCAAATATGGGCTCAGGTAGAATTATTTTCTGTTCTCTGAAAGTTCTATGTGGCTTCATTCTTCTACTCCTTTACACATTTCTCACCTGTAGGTTAGTTTTGTGTTTGTGTCCACCTGGGAAATCAGCCTCACTTGTCAAGACCCAGCTGCAGAATATGAAGACTGTTTTCAGATCCATCCTCGTTTTCAGGCTCACTGTATTACTTAGTCCTCACCACTGTTGTGGGGCTTAAGGATCTTGATTGAAATGTCCTATTATATGTTTATCACTTCGGTTAGACAGTGAGCTTCTTGTAGCAAAGATTTATTTCAATCAGTTCTATTCCTGCGGGTAACCTCTATACTGCCCAACACAGTAAGTTTTCAGTATTCTAAATTGAATCATGGAAACACGTTAGTAATACCTGTACTTTCATTTCTCATTCTTTTCCTCCAAGATATCATATAAATCATCTGGCTTGTAATTATAAATTGTCATTAGGTTGTAAGGGGTGACCAAGATCCTACATGACTTGTCATGGCTTCCAGTTCCAAGATCTTGCCCCAGGAGCTAGGTTCTTTTTTTTTTTTTTTTTTTAAAGATTTTTAATGTATTTATTCATGAAAGAGAGGCAGAGACACAGGCAGAGGGAGAAGCAGGCAGAGGGAGAAGCAGGCTCCATGCACCGGGAGCCCGACGTGGGATTCGATCCCAGGTCTCCAGGATCGCGCCCTGGGCCAAAGGCAGGCACCAAACCGCTGTACCACCCAGGGATCCCAAGGAGCTAGGTTCTTAAACAAGTTCTTCCTGCTAGATGAGAGTTTGATTTCCAATGTTTCTGTCTTCATACACTGGTAATATGAGATTTCAGGATTAATGGAGGTCTCTCATGTCTCTATTACACACACACACACACACACACACACACACACTCACTGTCATGGTGTCTCCAAACTCTTCTTCAATCTGAGGAAGTGAGAGCTATATGTCTAGAGGAAGAGGGTAGGGAATGAGGAAGAGCCTTTACTTGCCTAACATAGGGTAGAGCGAGTTAACCAGAGTAATCTGGGTATTGCATTTGAGCTATGGGATGTAAGAATCTTCCTTTCTTCTATACTGCTCTTCCCAATTTCCCATGTCTGTTTTTTTGAGATTGCCCTCCAGTTAGGCAATGGAGTCAGAGGGAGCTGCACTGATGGAGAAGCCACTGCAGTGGGTTTAGTGTCATGTGAGGGACACTTTCCCTCCATCTGGACATAGACACACACAATGGCCCTCAACCCCAAGCTTTGCAATGTGTTTTAGTAGTTTACTTTTTGCATTATTGCAAATCAAGTTGTCATTGTGTATGGTGGCAAGAAAATTCTATGGCTTTAAGTCCTAAATAACCACAAAACT
This sequence comes from Canis lupus dingo, assembly GCF_003254725.2. Classification (NCBI taxonomy): domain Eukaryota; kingdom Metazoa; phylum Chordata; class Mammalia; order Carnivora; family Canidae; genus Canis; species Canis lupus. Next base: position 17,007,305 of record NC_064274.1, on the reverse strand, counting down.
TGAACTGAAGTATTCTTTCAAATCTCCATTTCTAGGACTCCTGGGTGGCTCAGCAGTTGAGCATTTGCTTTTGGCTCAGGGTGTGATCCGGGATTTCTGGGGTCAAGTCCCACATCAGGCTCCTTGCATGGAGCCTGCTTCTCCTCCCTCTGCCTCCCTCTACCTCTCTTTCTGTGTCTCTCATGAATAAATAAATAAAAATCTTAAAAAAAACCTCCCTTTCCTCTCTTTTTCTTTATCCATCCACTATTGCCAATGAAGAATAACAAAATAAGTCTTTGATGTTTCCTTGGAATTGGTGGAAATTGCATGAATTAGGAGCCAGAGAATCTTGGGTTAGAATCCTTCCTCCAACATTTATTAGTGATGTATCCTTGGATAAAGTGTATCCTCATTCTGAAGCACTTTTCTCATCCATAAGATGGACTTAATACCATCCATAAAAGGGACTTTTAATGGTGGTTAATGAAAAGAAGCAAAAAAGATGACTGCTGACTCCTGGTGGGTCAAAGTTTAACAAGTGTTGGTTCCCTTCTCTTTCTCCTCCTTATTTTCTCCTTTCTTCCCTACCTTTTGATTTAGTAGTTAATGGGTTGTGAAAGTCCCAAAATTTAGGACATAAAGGGCAGAAGAAATATAAGTTAGCTACATAATAGCTCTATTACTCATGAGGAGCAGGAAGCAGATACTTCAAAGGGTGGGGAATATGTTTTGACGTTCTCTATAAAGCTAATTGTTAAACATTGAAACAAGATTTTTTAAAAAATTAAATTTTTTGAAATAGTTTGTGAGGCTTCACAAACAGTCCACTCAGTTTTTTAGAAATCACTAACCCAGCGGCATCTGGGTGGCTCAGTTGGTCCAGTGTCTAACTCTTGATTTCAGCTAAGGTCATGACCTCAAGGTCATGAGATCAAGTCCTGTGTCAGACCCCACACTGGGTGTGGAGTCTGCTAGAAATTCTCTCTCTCTCTCTCTCCCCGGTCCCTCCCACTACCTCTTTCTCCCTCTCAAGAAAAAAAAAAAATCACTAATCCAAAGGAAGGCATGCAAATTCCTTTTTAGGCCCTAAACCAGTGATTCTCAACCTTGGCTGCACATTAGAATTCCCTGGAGCATTTGCACCAATGCTTTTTAAATAAGGAGATTATTTTAAAGTTTCTAAAAACATTGAGATGCTGGGGTCCCAATCTGGACTTATTAAGTTAGGGACTTCTGGTGATGAGGTCTTGGCATCAGTATTCAAAATTCTCTCAGTTATTACAGTAATGGTTATAAACCTTGGCCTAAATCATAATGTCACTGTGATGTTCATGCATATTTGATTGGGATCATAAAATATAATAATAGTTGTGTAAAAAGACTTTTTAAAAAGGACATCAACCAGAGGGAAGTTAAATAGACAAAATGCAGAAAGGATAACATTACTTAAAAACATCATCTGACTTAAAAACATCATCTATGACTATGACAAAATAAGATTTCCAAGGCTCCCAACATGCTATATATGTGATCAATTCCAAAGGGAAAAACCATTCTTTTTTCTGATAAACCCAGATGGAATGGCATTGGAAGGTTGTTAATTAGATTCAATGAAGGGTTGAAAATGTGCATTTTCTTTTTTAATTAGGGAAATCAATTATAGAATCCACATTTCTGAGAATAAGAAACTAAAAATTAAAATATGACATGCTATATTCAAGGAAAGCTAAAGGAGTATATTTATTGGTCTAAATTGAAATATTAACCCCTTGGAAACTCTTGACATCTATTTAGTTAGAAATGGAAAAGAACTATCAGATAACAGAGCCTATCCTCCCGGGAGCCGCCTGGATTGTGTCTAGTGCCCAGATAGAGGATAACGCGCTCCTCCCAGCCTACAGGCCATCCTCCTAAGTACTCACTTGGCAGACATCCTGGAAAATTGTAGTGTGGTAAGGGCTAAGTTTCTCTTCTCAGACATCTCTATTGGACATGATAAAGAAAAAAAAAAGCCTCAAAGCACAAACTGTATACAACCCAATGTACATTTTAAAAGATGTACAAGTGAGTATTTACATAGTGGGTCAGATTTTCATTCTGTGAGATTCAAAAGAAGAAAAGAACTTTTGAGTTGAGAATCTAGCTTATTGTTTTTAGTGATGGCGTTTAGAGACAAGTGATCCAATAGCCACTACTTTTGAAGATCGTGATTTTATAAGCAATGGAAGTTTCAAATGTCAGTAACCCATGTAGTACTGGTTTAAGGTGATTGCCGTAGTTATTTCAAAGTCCTCTAATGCTGTTGTTTGTAGAAAACAGATCCAAAATAATAAGACTGATGGAAACAGAGACCTCTCTTTTCTACTTGATATCTATTGTCAATGAATTGACAATAAAAGTCAAAACATAAAAAGAACTTAGCCTTTTTCCTAGGACTCAGCTAATAGACATATTTTCAGGGTAAGACTTGTCAAATAAATAGAATTATTACTTAATGTTAGTTATTGCATTTTCTCAAGGAAGAGTCCAAATTGTGTCAACAATATAAGCCTTGATAGATCACACTTTCATCAATTTAGCCCAGATTCTTTTCTTTTTTTTTATAGAAACCTCATCATGAATACTAATTATTATTTTTTATGAATACTAATTATTTTTTTAAAAAGCATATTTCCTTACAGACTTACTGTTCTGCCAAACTGGTATTGTCAGGAAGATTTCAACAACCTTCAACTTGTGTACGAAATAAATTCTACCTTTTCTATGACTACCTGTTTCTGAAACAAGGTCTTTATATTTTTGTTTTAGAAAGATGCAGATCCTCAGTTAAAAATTTTTATTTATAGATAAGTAAATTTAAAAATCTCCCTATGAAACATGTGGTGTGCTTAAAAGGTTTGGTTAACTTTTGAATAGTTTCTCTTCTTCACTTGTGCTCAGGATATATCTTTTATTTGATGGCCAAATGCTATGTCAGCTCAAAAGGGCTTGGCTGCTGCTTGTTCTTGGTAGCTCTATTGATTCTTCTGAGCCATGACTCAGAGGTCATTTGGTCATTTGGCCATTTGGCGGAGACTGCTGTCCTCCACCAAAGAGAGAAAAAAGCATACGCTCTGCAGAGTGGGTTTCTTGCCTGCTTGCTTGCCATGGCAGGATTCAGAAATAGAGTGTCTATAACTTATGTTTCACCTGAGGAGAGCTGGAATGGAATATTGTATGCAATTAGTATTGGGTCAAGCTTCCTTGTCACAATCCTGGATTTTAGTTTCGGTGAAGGTTGTCACTGCATGGCCAGAGCCTGGACAATTAGCGCTTTCTAAAGGAAGGCACTTTGGGCAGCCCCCGTGGTGCAGCGGTTTAGCGCCGCCTGCAGCCAGGGGTGTGATCCTGGAGACCCAGGATCGAGTCCCACATCAGGCTCCCTGCATGGAGCCTGCTTCTCCCTCTGCCTGTGTCTCTGCCTCTCTCTTTGCTCTCTCTGAATGAATAAATAAATAAATCTTAAAAAAAATAAAGGAAAGCACTTCAACTTATAAAATATATGCATAAATTCCTACTAAAATGGTGACTAATTTTATTGCATACATTGTTCTGTAGTTCATAAGTTTATTACAATATTACTTTACAGTTAATAACTTTATTACTTTTCTATGGGAAAAGTGATTATTTACTCAAAATGTACTTTAATGAACTGATTCATACTATCCTTCATTTCAGAAAGGATTCCAGGTGGCTTAAAGGAAATGTCACAAGGAGATAAATAAAATACAAATATAAATGGAAAAGAGGAAGGAAAAGAACATGAAATATAAGGAGAAAAGGTTATACATAGAATAAACTACATATAAATTTAATACTTTAACACTTTATTCAAATCTAAATAAAATTAGAAAATCATGTAACATTTTGCTTATGAAATGAAACTGATTCAGAACTATTTTTATTTTAATATCCCAAATTTTAAATTAGATGATATAATTGCTGTATGTTTAATAAAAGTATAGAAAATTAGAGTGATCTTTAGTTTGTCATGCTTATCTAGGGTGTGGAGGAAGAGCATAGAGGAGGATCATATCGGCTTAAGGTTATCAGAATTTTCTTTTTTTTCTTCTTTTTTTAAAATGTTTTTTATTTATTTATGATAGTCACAGAGAGAGAGAGAGAGAGAGCGAGAGAGGCAGAGACACAGGCAGAGGGAGAAGCAGGCTCCATGCACCGGGAGCCCGATGTGGGATTCGATCCTGGATCTCCAGGATCGCGCCCTGGGCCAAAGGCAGGCGCCAAACCGCTGCGCCACCCAGGGATCCCTTATCAGAATTTTCTTAAGGAATATGCTAACTACAGTCATGGCCAAAATATTTGAGAACATGGAACCATTTTGTACTATAAATACTTTCAATGTTGCAATGCATTTTTCATGTTGGAATGAAATACATGCACTATGTATTGTTACATGTTTCATATTGACTATTTTATATGTGCAGATATTTTGAATAACAAAATTCTTTCAGGAGCAAAGTATTTAGGACAAAATGTGACACTGCTACCATAATAAGTGTCTTTGGGAGCACTTTGCAAATTTGAATATTGCTCACAAATAAAGATAAAAAACAAAAGTAAAAATAAAATTACAACCAAATGACATAAATGCTATGTTTATAGGCTATACACATTACTTTTATTTATTTTTTTAATAATATTTTATTTATTTATTCATGAGAGACACGAAGAGAGAGAGGCAGAGACACAGGCAGAGAGAGAAGCAGGCTCCATGCAGAGAGCCTGATGTGGGATTCAATTCCAGGTCTCCAGGATCACGCCCTGGGCTGCAGGCAGGCACTAAACCGCTGAGCCACCTAGGATCCCCCACACATTACTTTTAGGTTTTAAAATTTATTTGATAAAAATAAACAATTCTGTTTCTCACTAATGCCAAGAAATAAGAATAAAATTCGCCCCAATGGAAAATTTCAATGGAAAGAAATTTTAAAAGAAAGAAAGAATGAGGTTTAATTTTTTTGCAAGATAGTTAATCTACTTATTTTCTCAATGTAGTATTTTTGACATCACACATTTTGTTCTTTTAAATAAAACATACTTAAAAAGTAGATCTAGTAGATCTAGTATTGAGTTCCACCAGGTAGAGTTATTTTTTTGTTTCTGGGTACAATAAGTAGCAATAAATTCTTAGAGCAGGAATCTTGCACCCATGTATGAGGGCTGTAAAATCTAAAGTATTTAAGTATTGCAGTGGATGACTGCCTGTAACCTATATAGGTTAGAGAACTACTAATGAAAAACCAAACCCACAGTATATATTTCTGTAAGAATAATCCTTCTGGGGAGAAAACTGTTCCAAGTCTCAAAAGAAACCATGCAAAATCGGTGCATGATTGCGGGGGAAAGAAAGCGTGGTATCTACATGTACTAAGCATGTAAGGGAGAATATAAAACATAATGGCAGTGGCTCTAGCTACCGCAGGGACCTCTGAAATCAGCATGGGGCCTGCCGCTGCCTGTATGACTGTCCAAGGAGAAGAAAGGGCTAGCTTTAAGGGGCCACCTTCAGCTTCCAGCATATTATTCCGAGAGTTTATATAGAAAAAGAAATCCTATGAAAAAGAAATAAAGAGGTTTCTGGTAGGAACATGGGAATCAGTATAAAATAAATACCCTCAAATAAGTCAGTGGCTTAACAACTTGGAATTCTGTTTCACAGAAGGCTCTGATCAGAAGTCATGTGTGCGTGTTTTAAACCAACCATCACTAAGCACAGACATTATGATATCAAAAGTAATTCTCTCTAAAATGTTGAATAAAGAATAGAAGAGTGGAAAAAGTGCAAGATTCCCAGGAGGATTTGACTTATGATTGAGAGGAAAATGAATTCATTTGTTTTTTGTAAGCAAATATCTTTCAAAAGTCTAATCACAGTTGTATTCAGGAGGTAAAATGAGAAAATGTTGATTTCGCCAGTATAAAAAAAGAACAGTGGGATCACTAGCTACTCATTTCATGAAGAAGACTAAATCTAAATGATAGGCATTTGAGAAGATGGCTTCTGAACATTACATTGTGCCGTGAATATTGTACGGCAGAAGAACCTGATTTCATTAGATGTATTAATTTTAAGCACAGATGAAAAACATGTCAATTCAGCATAAGCACACAAAACCTGTCTATAATCATTTTTATGTTACAGAATATTAGCTTGACAATCTAAGTGTTAGGACAAACAAAACACTTCAGGTAATGCTTTACTGCTGATTAAATGCATGGTTTACTTGAACTATAGAAAACCCACTGAGTCATGAGTTAGCATTTAAAAATATCTCCAAAGGTGTTGATTTCAGTTCACTGTTTCATTATGTAATAAACACTTCCTGTTGAAGATAAAGGAAAAGGATTTGTGACATTCAAAAATACTCTCTGCGTATCTGGTGAATTTGGGAAATCAGAAAAAAGCACAGAAGGCTTAGCATTCAGGAATGTTTTGAGCCTCTGTACTTTCACTTGAAAGATATAATTTGGGCTACCTCGCCATCATACACCCGTAGGAACACAACTAAATACAAACCAGTACAAAAAACTACTAGACCTAAGATTCTCATGTTGTTGCCACCCTGTTGCCTGTGCTGGCAAGAGCCTTCTGGGAGGGTGGGGCTGATAGCTGCTCCACCTGTGGTGGGAAATAGCCACCTATGAGAGGAGTGCATGGCAGGGAGTTGTGTCTGACACGGTGCTTAGTAGTGTGGGATGATGGTTTTATGGAATGTTTGAAGTGGAGAATACAGCCAGGTTACTAGGACAGGCCACATTAATTCTCACCAGTAGACAGCCTTCCACTGTAAGTGTGAATAAAATCTAAATATGGGATATATATTTAATTATCAGGGTGCAAGGAATTAAGGGGCAAAAGCACCTAGTAGTAATTCAGTTAAAATGAGGTAGCCTGGTGAAGCAAGAGGGAAAATGACTATTTCACTTGATTCTAACACATTTAATTTGTCTTTCAACTACTACACAAAGATAATTATTTCAGACAATAGAACATTCTGTTTCAGTCTCTGATTAGGCCTTGCCTTTGGATTTTTTTTCTCCCTAGGGTTAACAAGAATCAGTCATAGCAGTAATTTCCTATGAAAAAGAAATCCTTTCAGGCCCATGTCTGGGTCTGTGGAGCTGATGGATTGCTTCTTTTTTTATAGAGCCAAATCATTTTTGTAGGAATCAGCTTTCAAGTGTATAAATTTCAGTTTAGAAATCATTTCTTGCAATATTTGCTTTCAGTAATTCTTTTTAAAACATTAATTAGCTGAATAAATCCACCAAGGAACACAAAGTGTTTCTGCAAAATAATACGATAATTTGTATTGAAAATGTGATTGAATACTGGGAAGAAATAAAAGAAACCAAAGGATCACAAAGGGAATAAGTCTGTTATAGCCATTCAAAATATGGAATAAAATATACCTTCTTCTGTTTGATCTAATATATCTAATTTTTCATCCCATTTCTATCCCTCTATCCTCTCTCAACTTAGACAGTGTCTCCTCTATTTATTTGTTACAAAGATTTCAGTTGTGACTCACAGTTAGAATAAATGCTGACAGCTTACAGAAAAAACTTTCAATTACTGAGATAAATTTCAACATTAACGAAAAGTAAGCCTTTTCCTGCTAGTATGTTTTTGATCAATATAAGGGTACAAGTCAAGCCTCTTGAGTTTTTTTTTTAAGATTTTATTTATTTATTTATTTATTTATTTATTTATTTATTTATAAGATTTTATTTATTTATTCATGAGACACACAGAGAGAGACAGAGACATAGGCAGAGGGAGAAGCAGGCTCCCCATAGGGAGCCTGATGTGGGACTCAATCCCAGGACCCCGGCACCATGACCTGAGCCAAAGGCTGATGCTCAACCACTGAGCCACCCAGGTGTCCCTAAGATTTTATTTATTTGAGAGGCAGAGAGAAAGAGAGAGAATGAGTAGGAGGAGAGGCAGAGGAGGAGGGAGAACAGACTCCCTACTGAGCAGGAAGCCCAATGCAAGACTCATTTCCAGAACCCCAAGATTATGATCCGAGACGAAAGAAGATGCTTAACCTACTGAGCCACCCTGGTGCCCCATCAGGCCTCTTTCCTATAAGCCAACAGATTTTTATTGCCGTGATATTTATATTTTGATAATTTGTATTTTTATTACACATTCATAAATACAAAAATCCAATCAAATAGACCCATTGAACATGTTAAGATAAATGCCAATACTCTTGATGAGGCTATGAAAAATGGTCATTGCCTTATTGAGGGGAGGTTTAACAACATTTTATACCCAGAATGAAATTTACTCAATTATCAATAAGGGGCACTCTTTGAGTTATTTTATGGTAAAAGATTTTAATAGTGCAAATACATTAGCTATTACATTCCATGATCTGATGCACTGATAATGCACAAAAAGCGTGATCAAGTGGAGAAAGTGCTGGCATTGGAATTCCATGATCTTGGTTTGGATCCTAGTGTGCCATTTGACTACCGCTAAGGTCTTGCTGGAGTAAGCCAGTTTATCTATTTTGGCTCCATTTTTCTTATCTGTTTAGTGGGGATAATAACTCATACTGCATAGGTGTTTTGTGTGTGGATTAGGTATCACATTGCACACTATAGGATCTCCATAAATTTTACCACGTGGGAGTTGAGTCTGTGCCTTGGCGCCCCCAAAGAACTCTTCCCAAGTCAAATAAGAACACAGTGGGATTGTGAGTAAACTCCAGTGTTGAAAGTGGATTATCAAAATGGAAATGTAAAGTTTTAAAATGTAGCTTTTGGAGATTTGCCTCTAAGTTTAGCAACAATGACTGATGTGATAGTAATAGTAATGAAGACTGAAAAATTATAGGAACTAGTAATACCCATGTTTAAAATAAATTACTACTGCCTTTGCTTATGAGAAAGAAGAAAGAAGACAGAAAGTCTAACTTTGTTCTATATACATCTACAAGCAAAAGCTGGTAAGGAACATCTTCTGATTTCAACTGATTTCTTCCTAAGTTTCCTCTTGTAGGAAATTATGTTGAAAGTTCTTTTAAAAAAGGAAAGCTCAGTTCTAAGTTTTACATAGAAAACATGTCAATAACTTCTATAAAACTACTAATTCCTCCTCTTTTAGCACTTATTAAGTTGATTTATAATTATTTTCACATGCCTGGCACTTTTATCAGACTATGAATTGTCCTCCATAGATAGGAATGGAAGAAAGAAGGAAAGAAAGGGAGATCCCTTTCCTCATTAATTTAATAAACATGTATAGGGAACCCTTTAGGTGTCAGGTTTTGGGTGTATAAAGTAAGAGCAAAAAATGGCCCTGATTTCAGAGAATCTAGTCTATCAGGACATATTGGTAAATAAAACAGAAAGCAGCTAGTTCAAGTGCTGGCAGATGAAGATATATATAAGGGTGTTTGGAGACTGGCACTTAAAAAGAATTTCCCTGAGAGGCAAAATCTAAGATAACTGGGACGCCTGGGTGGCTCAGTGGTTGTGTCTGTCTTTGGCTCAGGGCGTGATCCTGTGGTCCTAGGATTGAGTCCTGCATTGGGCTCCCTGCATGGAGTTTGCTAGGTCTCTGCCTCTCTCATGAATAAATAAATAAAATCTTCAAAAAAAAAAAAAAACACAAAACCCTGAGATGATAATAAGTGAGCTAAAATAAAATTGGGGAGTTACAATCCAGCCAAAGTAAAAAGCAGTCTAAAAGTACAGAAGCAAGAAACAGGATGATAAGGTCTATCTAGGTCAAGCTATGGAGTCTGAATTTATTTTAGAATTTCAAAGAAGCTAGAAGCTAGAAGGAATTTGAGTTAGAGAGTTACATGATTGAAATTGAATTGTCTAAAAATTAGTCTGCCAGCAGAGTGAATAATAGACTGAGGGGGTGTGTGAATTGGGGAAAGATGAGAGAAGGTAAAGGGGCTAGGTTAGGATGATGCAGTGATAGGAGTACACAATGAAATAAAGAGATGGTAGTAAAAATAGAGAATGGTGTACAGATTTGAGAGTAATTAAGGAGGTAAAAAAATATGGGATGATTGGGATGATTGATGAGTGATTTAAAGGAGTGGAAGATGACTAGTAAGATTTTTTGCTTGAACAGAGTGTCATGGTGCCAGTAATCAAGGAAAAATATCATAAAGGGGTTTTAGGGAAAAGACAGTGAGTCGAATTTGGGATATTTTGCCATACTGGATCAAATTGAGGTTGAGATGCTCATAGGATACCCAAGAGATGCATAGCAGGCAGTTGAATATGTAAGTCTATAGTTGCACCATTCAGTAGCAATATAATGCAAACATGTATATTATTTAAGGGTTTTTTAAAAGATTTTATTTATTTATTCATGAGAGACACACACACACAGAGAGAGAGAGAGAGGGGCAGAGACACAGGCAGAGGGAGAAGCAGGCTCCATGCAGGGAACCTGACATGGGACTCCATCCTGGGTCTCCAGGATCACACCCTGGGCCGAAGGCAGGCACTAAACCACTGAGCCACCCAGGGATCCCCTATTTAAGGTTTTTTAGTATTTCATTAGGGATATTTATGTCTAGGTTTTTGTGTGGGTATGTTTTCATTCCTCTGGGATAAATGCCCAGGAGTGTAATTTCTGTATATCTTGTTTTTAAGACACTGCCAAACTGTTTTTCAGAGTGGTTGTACCATTTTGCCTTGCCATGGGCAACGTATAAGAGTTTCAATTAATCAGCATTATTGTCTACACTTGGTTTGGTCATTTTTTAAAAAGTCATTCTGGTATGTGTGTAGTGATATCTTATTACAAATTTATTTTGCATTTCCTTAATGACTAATGGTGTTGAACATCTTCTTGCATGCTTCTTTGCCATCACGCAACTATTTGACAAAATGTTCACATTTTTGCATATTTTGGGGGTGGGATGTTGTTTTTATTCTTGAGTTTTGAGAGTATTTGTGAATTCTAGATGCAAATCCTTTGTTATATATGTGATTTGCAAATATTTTTGTTCCAGTTAGTAGCTTTTCATTGTCCTAGTAGTATGTTTCAGAGAGTTGAAGTCTTACATTTTGATGAGGTCCATTAATTTACTTTTGTGTATTGCGCTTTTGGTGTAATATCTAATACCTCCTTACCTAATCTTAGGTCATGAAGGTTGTCTCCTGTGTTTCTTCTCATTTTTATGGTTTTATGTTTTATATTTAGATATATGACCTCTTTTGAGCTAATTTTTGAGGTTTAGATTGAGTTTCATTTTTCTGTGTTGGCACGTTCAATGGCTTCAGAACATTGCTTTGAAAATATTCTTTCTCTCCAAATTTCCTTTGTGCCATTATAAAAAAAAATCAGTTAGATATATTTGATGTTGTTCTCTTACTGGACTCTATATTTTCTATTGAAAATGTCTGTCTCTTCACCAATACCACACTACCTTGATAACTGTAGCATGATAGTAAGTCTTAAAATTGGATTGTGTGACTCTTTCAGCTATATTCTTAAAACAATAATTTAGGGGGCACCTAGGTGGCTCAGTCGATTTAGTATCTGCCTTTGGCTCAGGTGATGATCCCAGGGTCCTGGGATTGAGTCCTGCTTGGGGGGCTCCTTGCTCAGCGAGGAGTCTGCTTCTCTTTTTCCACCCTGCCTGTGCTCTCTCTCACTATCTCTGCCGCTATCTCTATCTCTCTCTCAAATAAATAAATGTAATCTTAAAAAACCCACAATTATTTAGATTTTCCTCAGTACTAGTTATAATTGTCTTTTCATATCTACAAAAAGTCCTAATGGGATGGATATTGACTAGAATTCTGTTAAACATATACATCAATTAAGGAAGAACATATAAATTGATGTCTTATATATAATAAATCTTCTAATCCATAAGCAAAATATATATCTTATTTGTTTTGGCCTTGGGTTTTTTTTTTTTTTTTTGTAGCATTTGTAGTGCTCGCTTTGGCAGAACGTATACTAAAATTGTAGCATTTGTAGTTTTAAGCATACAGATTCTAAATATGCTTTATTAGACTTATGCATAAATGTTTTATGGAGCTACCATGAATGATATTGTTTTAAAATTTTTAATTTTTAATTATCCATTCCTGATACATAGAAATGACTGACTTATTTAATTTAATAATTTATTTTAATATAATTGTAGACACACATGCAACGGCAGGAAATAATACAGAGAGATTATGTATCCTTACCTAATTTCACTGTGTACACATCTATCACCTATTTGTCCATTCACCAATTGATAAACTTGGGGATGAGTTATACTTCTTTAGCATGGTGAATAATACTGCTGATTACCATTTGTTTATAAGTTTTATGGGAACATGTTTTTATTTTTCCTAGATATATACACCTAGGATTAAAATCTCTGGGTCATATGGTTACTATATATTTAACTTTTGAAAAACTGACAGTTTTCCACAGATGGCTAAAACATTTTATCTTCCCATCAACAAAGAACAAGAGTTCTAATTTTTTCATATCTTTGCCAACAATTGTTATTTTCTGCTTTTTTTTTTTTTTTAATTTTATTTATTTATGATAGTCACAGAGAGAGAGAGAGGCGCAGAGACACAGGCAGAGGGAGAAGCAGGCTCCATGCACCGGGAGCCCGATGTGGGATTCGATCCCGGGTCTCCAGGATCGCGCCCTGGGCCAAAGGCAGGCGCCAAACCGCTGCGCCACCCAGGGATCCCGATATTTTCTGCTTTTTTGATTCTAGTCATCCATCCTAGTGGATGTGAAGTGGTATCTTATTGTGGCTCTGATTTAAATTTCCCTGATGACTAATGATGTTGAGGTTTTTTTTGTTTTGTATTTGTTGCCAGTTGTATGTATTCTTTGAAGAAATCTCATCCAAGTCCTTTGCCTATTTTTAAAACGATGTTATTCTTTTATTTGAGAGAGAAAGAGTGCATGAGTGGGGGGAGGGCAAAGGGAGATGGAGAAGCAGACTCATGCTGGGTAAGGAGCCCAGTGTGGGGCTCAATCCCAGGACCCTGAGATCATGAGCTGAGCTGAATGCAGATGCTTAACCGACTGAGCCACATAGGCACCCAAGTCTATTTTTTAATTATCTTTTTGTTGTTGAGTTGTAACATATTTATGCTTTTGGTGTTAAATCTAAGAATTTAGATTCACTGCTAAATCTCAAGTCATAAAGATTTACTCTTATATTTTCTTGTAAAAGAGACTCATGCTTCAGTGGCCTATTTTGACTTAATTTTTGCTTATGGAGTGAGATTCAAGTCCAATTTCATTCTTTTCCATGTAGTTAGACAATTATCCCCAGCACAATTTGTTGACAAGACTATTTTCTCCCTGTTGAATGGTCTTGGAACTCTTGTCAAAAATCAATTGGCCATAGATTTTGGGTTTATTCTGGACTCTCAGTTTTATTCCATTGGTTTATACGTTTACCTTATGCCAGTACCACAATGTTTTGATAACTGTAACTTTGTAGTAAGTTTTGAAATAAGGAAGTTTGTCTTGCAACTTTGCATTTCTTTTTCACTACTATTTTGGTTGGTTGGGGCCCCTTATATTTCTATATGAATCTGAGGATCAGCTTTTCCATTTCTTTTTTTTTTAAAGTTATTGGGATTTTAAAAGATTACACCAAAAATATTTAAATGATTTATTTATTTATTTATTCATGACAGACACACAGAGAGAGGCAGAGACATAGGCAGAGGGAGAAGCAGGCTCCTAGCAGTGAGCCCAATGTAGGACTTGATCCTGGATCCCAGGATCATGCCCTGAGCCAAAGGCAGATGCTCAACCACTGAGCCACCCAGGCATCCCGATTACACCAAATCTGTAGATCAATTTGAGGTGTATTGCTGTATCAAAAATATTAAGTCTTCCAATCTATGAACACAGATGTCTTCCATATATTTTTTAAATTAATTCAATAATATTTTGTTGGTTTAGTATACAAGACTTGTGCTCCTCTTCCATTCTCTTGATAAAATTTCTTCCTAAGTATTATATTTATTTTCATGATACTGTGAATGGAGTTGTTTTCATAATTCCATTTTTGGATTGCTCATGCTAGTGTACAGAGATACAACTGATTTGTGTATCTTGAATCCTGAAACTTTACTGACATCATTTATGAGCTCCAATGGTTATTTGGTAATTTTTTTTTTAATTCCCAGGATAGGGGTATCTGAGTGGCTCAGTCAACTGGGCATTGGATTCTTTGTTTCAGCTCTGGTCATGATTTTATGGGTCCTGGGATTTAGTGCCATGTTGAGTTCCATGTTCAGTGGGGAGTCTGCTTAAGGATTTTCTTCCTCTGCCTCTTCCCCTCACTCACTCTCTCCCAAATAAATAAATCTTTTAAAAAAAAATCCCAGATGGTTAACATACAATTTTATGTCAGTTTCTGGTGTACCATATAGTGATTCAACAATGCTATACATTACTCGGTGCTCATCATTCATAAATGTACTCTTAACCCCCTTCACCTATTTCACTCATTTCCAACCCACCTCCCCTCTGGGAATCATCTGTTTTGTAGATTTTTAAACTGATTGTCTGTATGTAAAATCATGTTATCTTTGAATAAAAATAGACACTTTTTAAAATTGCCAAATGGTGCTGGCTAAAACCTTTCATACGATGTTTACAGAAGTAGTGAGAATGGATATCCTTTTCTTGTTCCTGATATTAGGGAGAAAACATACAGTGTTTCACCATCAGGTATAATGATAGTTGTGTAATTTTTTTTTGTAGATGAACTTTATAAGGTTGAAGAATTTCCTTTTAATTTCTATTTGTGTTTTTTATTATGAAAAGAATTTTGCCAAATGCTTTTACTACATCTATTGAGATGTTCAGGTGCTTTTATTCCTTCATTCTATTAATATGGTGTGTTTTATAAATTGATTTTCACATGTTAAACCAACTTTATATTCCTGAGCTTAATCCTACTTCTCCTGGTGTGTAATCCTTTTAATGTGCTACTGGATTCAGTTTGTTAGTATTTTGTTGAGAATTTTTGGATCCATATGCATAAAGGATATTGATCTGTAGTTTTCTTATGATGTCTTTGTCTGGTTTGGGGGTCAGAGTACTACAGTCTTCATATAATAAATCAGCTAGGCTTTTCCTCCTCTATGTTATTGTGGATGAGTTTAAGAAGGATTGGTATTAATTCTTTGAATGTTTGATAAAGTTTCCCAGTAAAACCTTCTGTTGTTCCTGGCCTTTCCCTTGGTGGAAATTTTTGATTAATGATTTAATCTCTTTGCTCATAATAGGTGTGTTTATATTTTCTATTTGTTCTGGTCTCTGTTGATAGTTTGTATGTTTTTAAGAATTTATTCATTCATCCAGATTATCTTATTTATTAGCATATAATCATTCATAGTATTTAATTTCAATCCTTTTTATTCTGTAAGGTCAGTGGTAATGTCCTCACTTTCCATTTCTAATTTTAATTTGAGTCTTCTCTCTTTTTATTAGTCAGTCTAGCTGAAGGTTTGTCAATTTTGCTAAGGTACTTATAGAGCAACTTTTTCATTGCTTTTCTATGTTATTTTTCTGTTCTCTATTTTTTCATGAAGGAAATGGATCTGTAGTGTTCTTTCTTTATAGTCTCTTTGATTCTCATATCGGATAGTTCTGGCTCACTAAATTAGTTAGGAAAGAGAGGCAGCCCAAGAAACAGACTCTTAACCATAGAAAACAAACTGATGGTTACCAGAGGAGAGGTGGATGGGAGGATAGTAGAAATAGGTGTTGGGGATTAAGGAGGGCACTTGTGATGAGCACTGGGTGTTATATGGAAGTGTTGAATCACTCTATTGTCACCTAAAAGATACACTGTGTGTTAACTAACTAGAATTTAAATAAAAACTTAAAAAATTTTAAGGTATCTCTACACCCAGTTGTAGGGCTCAAACTCACAACCCCTAGACCAAGAGTTGTAGGCTCCACTGACTGAGCCAGCCATGTACTCCTTAAATAAAAACTTTAAAAAAATCAGTTAGGAAATGCTACCCCTTCTGTTTCCAATAACAGTCTGTAATGTGGGCAGTTGTTTACCCTGTAGGTCATTTCTCAAAGCCTAGTATTATGCTAATGGTCAGATCCATGCATGTGCAGCTCCAGATAAAGTCTAGGAGTTCATGCACAAATCTATTAGGTTCCTTTCTTGAACTCCTTCCCATTCTCCAGCTCTGCAACACATCCAGTTTCTAGAGTCTACCTTTCTTGGTCCCTTTACTAGAACACTGGGTTTTAGTTACATGCATTGCTGCATATTTCCACACCTTTCTTGCCCTCATGGCCAAGGGAGAGAATGGGAAAAAAAATACCAGAGCATTTCTCCTACTCTTTTACCAGTGAAGATTCTCTTTTTATTTCCTTGGATGAGGAGTTAAGATCTTCCCTTGAAACTCTGTTGGGCTCCAATGTGCAGTTCTTTTTTTTTTTTTTTTTTAAGTTTTATTTATGACATAGGGCTCGAATTCACTATCCAGAGATAAAGAGTCACTGGGTTCTTCCAACTGAGCCAGCCAGATGCCCCATCCCCGAGTGTGAAACTCTGGGGTTTCTGGATACATATCCAAGACAGGAGACATCAGAAGAAAAAAGAAATAGAAAACTCAAATACAATTCAGTGGTACTCTCATCTAGATAGTTCAGTGGTACTATCATCTAGAATGGAACTGGACTCCTCATTTATTCTGATTATTTTCTTTCTGTTAATTCTTTAGGGTGGTGATGATGAAGAGGATGGCAGGTTAAGGAGAAGCAAATATGGGAAGGGAAAATAAAGAACATTTGCCTCCTTTTCCTCTTACTCTCAATACCACTGATTTTTATTCTACATTAATAGAAGCTCTTGCAGGGACATCTGGGTGGCTCAGTCCGTTAAAACGTCTTGGTTTCAGCTCAGGTCTTGATCTCGGTGTGGTGAGATTGGGCCCCATATCAGGCTCTGCACTTACAGTGGAGTCTGCTTGAGATTCTCTCCCTCTGCCCTCCACTTGTATGTTCTCTTTCTAAAATAAATAAATAAATCTTAAAAAAAAAAAAGAAAGTCCTTCAAAGCAAGCATGGAAATAAAACAACCAAATTTATTTTAGAAATATCTTTTCCTTATCAGAAAGGGAGACAGAACATGAAGACTCCTAACTCTGGGAAACGAACGAGGGGTGGTGGAAGGGGAGGTGGGCGAGCCTGATGCAGGACTCGATTCCAGTACCCCAGGATCATGACCTGAGCTGAAGGCAGATGCTCAATCACTAAGCCACTCAGGTGCCCTGATTTTGTACTATTTACTTTGTTTTGCTTAATATAGTACTTAAAATAGTGGTGAAATTTGTTAACTTTTAACAATTGTTAAAAGTATGGTTTAGTGGAATTTAGTACATTCACAATTTTGCAAGCCATTCCAAATGATAACCAATTTTAATAATAAACTTTCTCTACTCAATAATTTTATCAGATTAAATTTTTAAAGATTTGTAGATCAAATTTTTCTTTTGTACAGATTAAATCATTATTAGCTTAACTTTGTTTATTATCATTACCATCTAAAGTATAATAGTATAAAACTAATTAAAGATAGTTTGTGATTATTTCTTAACTAATCCTTGAAAAATTGTGAGCAATTCCCTCCAGATTTTTTTTTGTTTTTTTATTTCTGGTATCTGGATTATTACAATATTACATTAATTCTTTACTATACTTGTGACTATTGAATGCAGAGACTACTACAGTGGCCGTGTTGTTAATGAAACAGACACCAGATACTAGGGCTAACACAGTACAATTAAAATATGTTTGAAGTCAACTTGACAGACCAAAACTCTAAGCAAAAATGATGGCTTCAAAGCATCTTGCTTTAGTTTCAGCACCATCTTGGAAGGATATTATGAGTCTTGGGGCTTATTTCCTATGAAAACTCTGGCATTTTATAGCTTTGGAGTCTATCTGCAAACTCTGATAACTCTGGAGAATTTATAGTAGTTGGGATAAAGATAACAGAAAGGCTACCAAGTACTGAGTCTTAGCTTTTATTATTTTGTAGATTATTGCATGCATAATGTCAGATTTTAATCTATGTGAAACAATAATGTACATATTTATTTTAATGTAAAAAATAATTTATGATGTATGTTTTTGTTGTAGTGAATCTTCTCAGGAATCCTGAAGTATGGTCTTTTTTTTTTTTTTTAAGATTTTATTTATTTATTTATTTATTTATTTATTTATTTATTTATTTATTCATGAGAGACAAAGAGACATAGGCAGAAGGAGAAGCAGGCTCCCCGCAGGGAGCCTTATGTGGGGACTCGATCCCCGGACTAGGATCACGCCCTGAGCCGAAGACAGACGCTTAACCACTGAACCACCCAAACACTGGATTTCACAACAAACTTATCAAGATTTAAGTATAGTCTTATGTCACAACCCAAACACTGGATTTCAAGCCTTAATCCTAAGACAAAAAGAACAACATGATCTAATGATTTTGATATTTAATACTTATGTCTTAGTTAGCAGTAAAAACTGAGAACCAATGTCCAGTTAATTCATTCAACAAATAATTCTGACCACATTTTGGTAGGATATCTGCTTAAAATAAGTTGAACAGGAGAGTGAATGAGACAGCATTCAAGATCCATGTTGTTATAGGCTCATATTCTGAAGGGAGGAGGACAGACAGTATATTAAAGCTATCATATAATTTTAGGTAATAATAAATGCTATGAGAGACGTAAAACAATCATTTGATAATAGTGACTGGAGAGGAGATTCATGTTAGATAAGACGTTTAGTAATGACATTTCTTGATATAGAGCTGAAACCTGATGAGAACGCTGGGCAGAGGGAAAGCAATTTCAAAAGCTTTGAATTGGGAAGGAGTTTGGTGAATGTGAAGAATGCAAAGAAGGCCAGCCTGTGTGGCTGGATCATAGACAGAAATAGAGTGAGATGTGCTGAGGTTGGAGAAATAGATGGGGATAGATTATAAGGGATCATTTAGGTGAGAAAAAGAAGTTTGTGAACGGTTCTAAATGCAAAGGAAAGCCACTGGTGAGTTTTAAGGGACTTAACATGATCTGTTTTACATTATAGAAGGATTACTTGGATTGCTGTGTGGAGAATAGATTTTAAGTGTTCTTGAGAAAAAAAGAAGAATATTGCTATCAGCAAAGCTGACAATGACATGGGCACAGGTGGTAGCAGAGCTGGAGAGAAGAGGAGAGATAAAGAGGGTCTTTTTAAGGGGGTAGAGATGGCCAGATGAGGAAGTATGTGTACAGGTGATGTAAGAGGGATGAGGGATAGAAGGAAGTCAAGGATGTCTTCCAGGAATTTTGCTTGAACAAATGGTTGGAAGGGATGGCCATTATTAGTTAGGGAAGACACGGAGAGAAACAAGTTTAGGAGCTCAGAGGGAGAGCTCAGAGTTAGAGATTCAAAATAGGGCATCAAAAGCAGCACAACACACAGAAAGAGAGTCATGGGACTGGATGGCATCTCAGCAGAGAGTCTAGATAAAAAAGTGAAGGAGGCCCAGTCTGAGCCAGCAAAAGAGGCTGAAAGAGAGTCCATTTCCATGGAGAAAAACATGGACAATGTTTTCAATGTTGTGACAGGGAATTGAAGAAAATAAGGCGTTTGGGGAAGGAAGGAAATTGCTGCAAGGTCAAGTCAGACGAGGACAGAGAAATGACCATTAGTTTCACATCATAGACATTATTCTTACTTGACAAGTACAATTTCAGTGGTTGGAAAGGAGATAAACTTGACTGGGGTGGGTTGAGGATACAAGTGAGATGATAAAAAGAAGTCAGTAAGTCTGACTGGTCATCTCTCGATAAGTTTGTTGTGAAGGGGTCAGAAAAATGAGGTAATTATATAAGTTCAAAGGAGGGTTTTTTTTTTTTTTCTAATGGTTTGTGTGCTTGGTGGAATTATCTAGTAGACAGAAAGAGTCTAATGGTTTGTGGGGAATCACAGGGTAATTGCAGGCTTGAATTTCTTGAACATGGGAAGGGGGCATGAAATTCAGAAAGTAAGGGGAGGGGTTGGCATTTTTAGGCACTAGGGGACTTTTTTTTTTCCATTGTAATAAGAGGAAGGCAGAGAATGTGACTGTTGATGTAGATAAGTTAATAAACTTGGTGGTGGGAAGTTGAGGGAGTTCCCATCTGATTGCTGCTCTTTTCTCAGAAAAGAATGAGGTGAGTTCATGAGCTGTGGAGGGGAGGGGGCCTTGGGGAGAAAGAAGATCTGAATTTTGTCTCCAATGGGAAATGCAGTAGGATTCCTGAGCACTGGTGAGTGCTCTTCATAAATTTAGAGAAAGATCGATCTACATGATTGTTGATTTTCTCCAGGAACATCCAGCTTCTGCAGCAGAGGTGCAAAGAAGTGGACAATTGAGTTTAACCACTGTTTGCATGTAATTAAATGGAAAAGAGGGAGAGAGAGGAAAAAGAGTTAAAGGCAGGTTGATGGTGATAATCATCCATGGAATCTAGACTGGCAGAGGTAAGAATTGAGGATGTAAGATGATGGGAATGGAAAACCCTTTGCTTTTCTCTACTCAGTTGAATAATTACTGGCACTGGAAGTGGGAAAGGGAGGAGCAGGGAAAGGATGCATGCCTAAAAGGTGGGAACTTGACATTGAGACATTTTTACTGTGTATATTTGTTAGTGATGTCAAGGTCCAGAGTTATGGCATTGGACATGATAAATGGAGTTAGAGGAAAAGATTGGCGAGAAGATCTAAGAACTGAGAAGGCAAGGGATGAAGAAAGACAGTGCTTTCCATAAAATGCTCCCCAGGGAAAAAATACTCTGGGCAGTTCTGTCCAAAACTGAAACTGTCACTCTGGCCACATAACAGAATTATCTCTTCGTCATTTCTCCCAGTGACTCTCATCACTGATATCAGGGCCTGGGGCTTTAGCGGTGGCTTGATACGGTGCTATTTGAATCACGTTCCACACTGCAGTGTTCAGAGCATGTTGCTTCCTCGTACCCACTCCTTCAAGATAGCATTCCCAGTGGAAAGTTCACAAGGTATAGCCCTCAAGAGATAATTTTAAAATTTCAAACCCTGAAGATCACAAGATGTACTGTATAAAAATAAAGAATTGGGTGTTGATCTCCAGTTTTTCTTCAGGGTAATTATTTGAGTATTTAACTAAACACATTCTCATTTGAGTAACTACCAGGTATTTATCAGGGCACAACTTCATAGCACTGGAAAAAAGTTTTGTCAAAATTACAGTATGAGAAGATCAAAGTTATTTGACATTTTTGAAAGCTCTTGAGATTCTTTTTTCTGCATCCCCATATAATGTAGAAAAATAAAACAATATTCAAATCTGGGCAATTAGAGTATTAGAATCTGGGGAATTACAGTGGATTTAGTAGTAGTGGTTGGAAAAATATAAATTAGGATTAGAATGTTCCCCTGTTTACCAGTAAGAGTTAATACATCCTTTTACGGTGCTTTATCCCAACAGGAAGGATTGCAGGCGTGAATAAAACTGATTTGTGTATTCCTTCACTCAACAATGTTTATTGCAGGCCTACTGTGGGCTAGGAATTAGCAAAGCTAAAGTCCCAGCTCTGAGGCTGTACATTTTGGTGGGAGGGGGCAGACAATACAAAATATGTATTCAGTATATTAAAGTGGGTGATTGCTATGAGAAAAGGAAGGAGGGTAAGGAGAAAGGATATGAGGTAGGAAGAGGGTGGTGTCTTTTTTCTAGGGTCTTCTGGATAAACCTCTAGAGAGGTGACATGACATTTGAGATGTGACATGAAAGAAGTGAGAGAGAATACAAGCTCTAGATGGGACCTCAGAAATTAGCATTTTCATGTCCAAATCTATCAGCTTCTGCCTGGGTTTCTTGCGAATGTTTCTTGGAACATGTCCTGATGTACCACCCACCACTTTGCAGCCTGGTTCCCAGGACTCTGCCTGGCTTTTACCTGTCCTGTGGCAACTCTAAATCCTGTAGGGAATCAATCCTGACTCTCTGTTCCACAAGTGAAATTGGATTCTCCCCACTTTGCTCCTTTTTCAGACCCCAAGGAGTTCTATTATGACACCTATAAAATGCTATTATTTTTTATGTTCCCTAACGATAGGCAGCAAGGTCCTGAGAGTAGGAGTTGTGTGCTATTCATCTTTATATCCTTAGTGCCCATCACAGGGTCTGATGTGTTACAGATGCCACAATTTTGTGTTGAAAGAATTGATATTTAGATAATAAAAAGGAATGTGCTATCAAGCCATGAAAAGACTTGGAGGAACCTTAAAAGTATATTGCTTAGTGGAAGAAGTCACTTTGAAAAGGCTACATACCACATGATTCCAACTGTACAACATTTTGGAAAAGACCAACTGTAGAGACAGTGAAACCATCAGTGGTTGCTGGGGGATGAGAATAGGGGACCCAGGGGAGGAAGGAATGAGTAGGTGAAGCACAGGAAACTTCTACTGTGGTGACACTATTCTGTATGGCATTGTAATGATGGATACATGTTATTATTCACTTGTTAAAACCTGCAGAACTGCACAACATCAAGAGAAAACTCCTATGTAAATTATGGACTATAGAAAATAACAGTGATAGTAATGTACTAGTATTGGCTCATCAGTTTTAACAAATCAACCCCATTAATGCAAGATGTTAAAAGTAAAGGAGGTTGTGTGTGTGGAGGGGGGTTTGGAGGATGGAGAATTGCTCTAAAGAATGTTGTGTATTATCTACCCAATTATTCTATAAATCTACAACTGTACCTTAAAAAGTCTATACATTTTAAAAAATAAAATTAGTCAGTAAAAGTAAGGATTGATATAGGATAGCAGATTGATTACTTCCTAAGGATTGCTTTTCAAAAAGGAAGGCTTGAACCTGTGTTAAGTATAATGGTGTGAAATACTTGATGTAATTCACAACAGCTTCCTTCCTTTCTGACTCCTTTCCTGTCCCATGTATAATGGAAGGCACCAGATAGGCAGAGTGTCAGTGTGCTAGAGAGAGAACACGACATTCAGACACACATGGGTTCAAGACCTACCTAGCTGGGAGATCTTGCTGAGCTTCTATGTCCCCCATTGCATGAATATCATAGCACTGGTCTCAGAAAGTGTGATGAGGATTAAATGAGACACATTATTACATGGTAGCACAGAAACTGGTGTCAAGAGTATGACCACAACATGCTTGCTTGCTTTATTTGCTCTTTCAAGAGAATCTAAAAATAAAGTAAAAGTCTGAATAAGTGATGAGAAAATTTAAAAAGAACACAAAAGACTGATCTCATGTTGGTGTAGCATCGAATTCAAGCTTTAACTTTAAAACTGAGGACTTGCCCAAATCTCCATTAGGTTCTGTTAGTTTTTTTCTTTTTTTTAAATTGTATTGCTTTATTTAGAGAGAGAGAGAGAGAGAGAGAGAGAATAAGTGGTGGGGATGGGCAGAGGGAGAGAGAGAAGCAGATTCCCTGCTGAGGGAGCCTGACACAGGACTTGATCCCAGGAACCCCAGGATCAGGACCTGAGCCAAATGCAGACGGCTAACCAACTGAGCCACCCAGGTGCTCCTATTAGATCCTTTTGAACAGGTACCTATGCTGCTTCTTTGACACATTTTTAGCTTTTTTAAAAACAACTTCTAGGGATGCATGGGTGGCTCAGTGGTTGAACGTCTGTCTTTGGCTCAGGGTGTGATCCCGAGATTCTGGCCATCGAGTCCCACATTAGGCTCCTGCGGGAAGCCTGCTTCTCCCTCTGCCTATGTCTCTGCCTCCCTCTCTGTGTCTTTCATGAATAAATTTAAAAAATCATAATAAAAATAAAGCAACTTCTATATAATGACAGGTGAAGTGACTTTTCTCATGTTGGATTTTCTCAGGTAACAGGTAATGTCATATGTCAGAAGCAAGAAGATGAGAAGTAGAATTAGCCAGTTAAGAAATATGGGAAAAGTTTGGAAGTGCCTTGATAGGAAACATGGCATTGTTAACAATGTATTATGCTTTATAATTATTTTGCTATGTGTCTCAGTTTCCTTACAGAGAGCAAATTACCACACCATATATTGGTTATCTTTGCATTTGTTTCTTCCATCAAGAGGCAGTATAATATTGAGTAGTAGGTGTTCAATAAAGATTTATTGAATTGAGAATATATACAGCTCTTCATGAAAAATCATTCCTTTTTTTTCTTTTTTTTTTTTTTAAGTAGGCTCCACACGCAGCTTGGAGTCCAGTGTGGGACTCCCAACTCACAACTGTAAGATCAAGACATGAGTCAAGATCAAGAGTCGGATTCTCAACCAACTGAACCACCCAACCCCCCTGAAAAAGCAATCCTTTTTATAAGAAAAAAAAGGAAGCTTATCTATTATACTCTTATTTATCTGTATATCAGAGAATGGTCTGCAGGGCATATGTAACACACACACACACACACACACAAACACAGATGTACTCCACATGTGTGAAAACAAAACATTAATCTGGGAACATACTTTCCATGTTTCTTTTTCTCAACTTCTTAGTTTGGGCAGCTCTGCCAGACATCTGTAGGTTTAAAAGCAGTTGAAAGCAGGCTACAGAGAAAAGAAATCCACTTAAGATCTCTCAGCTGGACTCTCATCACGCTGTACAAGGTTCAAATGTGATTTGGACACCAACACACCAAGCTGAGCTTTGTGTGAGGAACTAAATGTCAGACTGAAATGGGAGACTGAAGGAGGTCATTCTCCTTTTGTTGAGCTTCTCCTTCTTGTCGAACCACTGTGCTGCACGTTGTCGTTCTTGTTTGTCACTGATAGCCTATCACAAAGCCCCTTCTGTTAGGATGCCGTACCTGAGCCTTCCACTGGCCAGCAGAGCATAAACACCAAGGTGGAGCCACCTTCCCCAAACTTCGCACACAATAGCTACTGCTGTCACAGCAGGACAATTGAGTGGATCTTATGGTGGGATATTTTTTTCCATCATATGCATGACAGAAAGTCTAATGGACCTTGTTCATTTCTTGAGTAGCTTTTAAGTCCCTAGAAAATGGCCTGTTATCAGTTCTATCAGTGTTTCCAAGATGTCTACCTGGAGGGTAGGGAGCCCTGACAGTAGCTGTATTTTCACTCCGCCAATCAGCAAGGAGAAGACAGTCATTAGCTGAAAAGTTAGAGAGGAAGACTTTGTACCCCAGAAGGGACAGCTAAATACGGATGGCATTTTGTGGTAAAGAAAATTCAATGCCTTTAAAAATGGAAAGATTAAATGGACTATATTATTTTGTGCAAGGATTAACCATCACCCTGACAAAGAATTTGGATCCCTGCCCTTAATAATAAAAATGTTAAAAACCTGATATGACTTTATAGTCAATCTTGGGATATATTATTCTCTACATGTAGCGCTAATTACACCCTGGTATTGTCCTGGTAGCAAATATAAGAAAAATGGAGACGAGTAGTAAATAACATCAGAGAGACTCTATTTTTAAAATTACCACTCAGAATGTCTCTGTCGTTTTCTAAGATTTAAATGTTGATGTAAATGGGAAAAAGACTTTTTGACATGCAGAAGGAAAACCTGTATCTGATACTGCTATTGCCATTCATCTAGTAGAGTTTCCTCTAGAGTTTAAACTATTTTTGGCTTCTAGTAATATGCTGGCTCCTTGAAGTATTTTCTGAAATTCCTAACTGCTCCCCCTCCCCCAGGTGGTAAATACTACCTTGTTTTCCTTATTAAGTAAAAGGGCTTAGGCTTTCCCGTTGAAGTTGTTATTGGACTAAATTTTCAGTTCCCAGATACAATTGTGCAAATTAATTTCTATGGCTCTGGGCAATTATTCTTGGTCAGCCTGTCGTGCCCTGTTGCCTTGAGGGGGATGCACTTAAGATGGATGGGATCACAGAGTGCAGGGCATTGGAGTAGTGTGCGTCTGACCAAGGAATCACCTGTGTTGAAGGTATCCTCTCATTCCCCTATATAGGTTGCTAACCACTTAGACATTCCTTGTTTCTCATGTTACAGCCCCTGTCAAACTGGGTGACGTTCTCCATCACTTTCCTTTATGCTTTGTAATGTGCAATTGCTTCTGGTACTTTAAACTGCATGAGCGTGAAAATCTATGAAGCTCTTTGTGGCCTATCTTCCTAAATGTTTTGTGCAGCATTTCTTCTCTGGCTTCACAGGGATCTAGCCAGGCACAGAGTGCAGGGTGCTTCACTCCACCACCCACAGACCACTGCCCTCATAATCTCCATCCCTCCCCCCCCTCTTTTAAGTTGAAGTATAGTTCCCAGACGATGTTGCATTAGTTTCAGGTGTACCACATAGGGATTGATCCAACAAGTCTTATGCTCCCCTCTGTCACCATACAATGCTATACAACAATACCGTTGACTACATTCTCTGCACTCATAACCTTCTCTTATGCTTCATCCTCTCATGGGAAATCTTAAAGTCTTGGGAGAAAGTCTACTCTATTTTGCCTTGGAGGGATCTTACATTGTCTCAAGGGATTTGATTTTAGGCGATCAAAGCAGTAAGATGGATTAGTAACTATTTTATCATCACGACCCAATATCTCCTTAGAAACAGAAGGGAATTGAGAGCACACCATTTGCCTGGACGGAGAAAGGGAACAGCAGGAAAAAAGTAAGTGGGGCTAAAAGTCATTTACAGCTCAAAAATATTTTTTCTGCCATAAGTGCTTCATTGCTTTTATTCAGAATAATGCTCAGCCATGTAATGTATAATGCATATAATGTTCACGGTGCAATTTTATCTGTTTTCTCACGAAATCTGGGAATTCAAAAGGGCAAACTCATGTATGCCTATCAGACTTTATTCTTCTTGATGTCAGGGAGAACTTTAATCATTCTATCATATTGATGGACACATGGAAAATGCTTCTGTCGTACAGCTGGAGATGATGCTGAAATGTCATTTCTTAAATTTGTGAATGGAAATTATAGTTAGGTATCTGTGACACAGGGATGCAGGACTGTGTGTAAAAAACCATTTACAGATGTTGTATGACTTCAGGTAACAAGCCAAAGAATTATGGAGGCACAAATATACAACTATAAGTTGAGCTTTGACTAGATTCTCAGTGTGGTCTCTAGACCGAGATTATGAGGAACTTAGTAGAAATGCAAATATTCTAAATACACTGAATAAGAAACTCTGAGAATGAGGTTTCCACATTTGTGTTTTAACAAGCCGTCTTTGTAATTCCGTTGCATGTTAGAGTTTTGAGAATCCCTGGACCAGGGGATGCTTAGCTTGAATCAGTGAGTGATCTTAGGGAGGTAGCTTCATCCTTGGGTTTCAATTTTCTCTTTTATAATTAAGAATTACTCCATACTAAATCTAATGAGAAGAGCATCCTTTTGCTTTACTCTTCTTAGAATAAGGTACAAACATATGCCCCAGCTGGTTTCACTTGGTTTATTGGATATAACATACATCCTTTTTAAAAAAAAAAATAAAGATTTTAGGGCAGCCCAGGTCGCTTAGCAGTTTAGCGCCGACTTCAGCCCAAGGTGTGATCCTGGAGTCCCGGGATCAAGGCCCACGTCGGGCTCCCTGCATGGAGCCTGCTTCTCCCTCTGCCTGTGTACATTCTGCCTCTCTCTGTGACTCTCATGAATAAATAAATAAGGCTCCCTGCAGGAAGCCTGAAACGGGACTTAATCCCAGGACCCCAGGATCATGCAAAGGCAGAAGCTCAACCACTGAGCCACCCAGGAGCTCCAGCATATGTCCATGATCTTACCATTTACCTAAGAAGAATAGGAACATGTCTATGTGTTATTATATATAATGCACATTCCCTAAGATAGATAGATAGTGGTGTAATTTCTCTGGAAAGACAGCCTGGTGTCAAATCACTGGCTCTAACTATTACTGGGTGACTTTCATGATGTTTTCAACTTCTCAATTTCCTCATCTGTAAAATTAAGATCATGCTGTAATCTCTGCCCCAGAGAAGTAGAATTAGATAACATCATGTGTGAAAGAGACAATACAGGTTAGGTGCTTACAGCAGGGCCTGGCACTGATTAGTGCCTAATAAATGTTAGCAAGTTCTGGGTTTAGTGCAGGCTGGGCTCTATTGTACAGTCCAGAGTTGAAACAGATGTTATCCTGGTAGGAAGAACTAGACACGTAAATTTATAATCCCCCAATAGCAACTGGAGAAAATAAGGACATAATAATGGGACAATGGGTCTTGAAAGGACAGTTCAAGTAGAGTGAGAAGATCCATCACCTTGACTGATGGGCAGTCCACAGAATGATCTTCATATAATTGTAATTGAAAATGTCAATACTAATATCAGTTAACACTTAGTATTGATCAGGCCCTACGTCATTAGTCTTTTCAGAAACATATGAAGCAGGTATTTGTATTATCATTATTCTACAAACTAAGAAACTGGGACTTCTTGAAGCAACAAAATGTAGCTACAAAGGTGGGGGTTCTGGGTGCCTGCATGGCTCAGTGGGTTAAGCATCTGCCTATGGCTCTGGGCATGATCTCAGGGTCCTGGGATTGATCTCTGCTGCTGGCTCCCTGCTCAGTGGGAGTCTGCTTTTCCCTCTCCCTCTGTTGTTTCCCCGAGCTCATGCTCTCTCTCTCTCTCAAATAAAAAAAATAAAATCTTAAAAAAAAAGGTGGGAGTTCTGAGATCCATTTTTCTCAGGATTTACCTATTATTAAAACTTATTAACAGTAAACTTATTAAATCATTAATTATACAACAATTATGTATATATACAATTATTTATTATTTGTTAATTAAATTATTATTAATAAACTTATTAAAACATATGTAAAATTTTTCAACTCTTCCAACAATTTAATTCTTTATATTTCACAAGTTTTAAATAAGAGGTAACAATCCTAAAGAAATGAAATGATTTGCCCTAGGGCATGCCCCCCTTCCCTCCGTTATAATAGAGGATTGCAATTTAAGACTTTGGCTTTCCTTTTTTTTTTTTTTTTAAGATTTTATTCACTTATTCATGAGAGACACACAGACAGAGGCAGAGACACAGGCAGAGGGAGGAGAAGCAGGCTCCATGCAGGGAGCCTGAGTGGGACTCGATCCAAGGACTCCAGGATCACACCCTGATCAGAGGCAGCCACTCAACCACTGAGCCACCCAAGCATCGCAAGACCTTGGCTTTTCTGGCATCTTCCTTCCATCTCTGTTTCACTGAACTAACCAAACTGCCATCTTCTTACTCATAACAAAACGTAACAAATATCAAAAGATGGTACAGAAAGAACCTGTCATTTTGAACAAAGCTCTTTATAACGTGAGGGAGTGCTTCAGAAGTGGTAACAGAGGGGCCCCTCTGATTGTGTGGTGGTGCCGAGCTGCCCCATCCAAGCGAGCCAGAGAACTCCCCTCCGCTAAGTGCCAGCATTCTTTGTCCTCTTTCTTGTACTTGGTCATTCACATTTTTTCCTTGCTAATTCCACTGCAGTTTGAACAGCTGCTCAATCTCATCCTATCTCGGTTTCTTGAGAAAATTTAAAGAATCAATTCTTCATCACTGTGTAATAAATAATCAACTTACTTGACCTATAATTTTAGCTAAATAATTCCATCTGAACAGGAAATATACTTTTAAAAGATGAAATAAAAAATAAAGAGAAAAAAATCATCTTGTCAGGGCACAAAACCCACCACCACCACCATAACCAAAACAAACCAAAACTTTATTTGTCATGTCTTTTAGGTGAAACAAATCTTTTACCAGGCTTTCCTAAAAGCCTTTAGTGGAGAGCACATAGGGCAAAAGAATCTGTCAAGATTTATAGCTCTTAGTGATGTACTAAAATGGATTAGAAAGTAGATGCCCCCCTTTACAAGTGAAGACTAAAACTGATTGGCTCCCTTATTTTGCCCCCAGATGAGAAATAGGTAAACACTTTGTATATTTTCCCTTGGTTTTGAGACTGCTACAATGCATAGGTCAGTAAAGTCAACAACATTTAAATTGTTAAAAGATTTTTTTCTAAGTCTTCTGGGAATGGTAAAACAGGATACAGTCTTTTATTCTCATTTCCCTTCGTGAAATGTACTCTCTTCTTTTTGGAACACATGATAGTTTCTGTGCATACAAATAGGTCCTAACAATGCTTCTCTGACATTTAAGCATTTCACCTTCTATGCAGTACAGCCTGTTTGTCCTTTTAAACTTGGCTACTGGGCCAAATGCAAAGGAACCACTGTGTGACTTTTTGCTTATCTTCTGTACCCAAGCCTACAAAGTTAGTGCTTGAGTGTGTCAGGTATCACCTAGGGACTTAAGAACGAGGCTTTTTACAGTTAACTCAATCCCATGACCTGTACTACACTGCCTTTGATTGGAAGGCAGTTTAGTTAACTACCAAGACTGCCTACTACATGAATCAGAGTCAAGTTCACCTGAGATGTGAACACACAATAATTCCTAGTTTTCTGCATAATGGCTTTGGGCATACTCCATTACATGCTGGGGTGTCTGCCAGTGGGAAACAGCAATGTTTTTCTTCTTGTTACATGCTGCTTCATTCACAGAGCTGTTTTTTTTTTTTTTATTTTTAACGTTTTATTTGGAAATAATTTCAGAATTTTAGAAAAGTTGTATGAATAAGTATAATTCGGGGTGCCTGGGTGGCTTAGATAATTAAGCATCTGCCTTTGGCTCAAGTGTTAATCGTGGGGTCCTGGGATGGTCTCCCAGTCCTGGGATAGAGCCCCACGTCAGGCTCCTGGCTCAGTGGAGAGTCTGCTTCTTCTCCCTTTCCCTCTCCCTCTGCTCATGCTCTGTCTTTGTATCCCTCTGTCTCTAATGAATAAATATTTTTTTTAAAAAAAAGAATAAGTGTAGTTCAAATAACGTCCTGATATTCACTACACAGATTCACTTACTATCTGTTTTACCTCACTTGATTTATCATTGGCTCAATTCTCTCTCTCTCTCTCTCTCTCTCTCTCTCACTGCATATGCATACATATATTTTTTTGAATCACTTCAGGGTAGCTACATATATCTTGGTCCTTTACCCCTTAATATTTCAGTGGATAGTTCTTTTTTTTTGAAGATTAATTTATTTGGGGGGAGGGGCAAAAGGGGAGGGAGAAGGACAACCAGATTCCACACTGAGGGTAGAGCCCTACATGAGGCTTGATCCCATGACCCCGAGATCATGATCCTAGCTGAAATCAAGAGTTGGACACTCAACCAACCAAGCTACCCAGGTGCCCCAGATATTTCTTAATAGGATATTCTCTTATATAACTGCAGTTCAGTTAACAACTTTAGTAATTTAAGATTGATAGAATACCTTTGTCAAATCTATTATCCTTATAATTTCAATTTTAAGAGCTGCTCTAATACCTTTTTCCACTCTAGGTAAGGGTCCACTCTAGAAGGTGGTATTGTATTTAGCTGTCATGTCTTTGTAGTCTTTTTAAATACAGAACATATCTATACTCTGTCTTTTACACCTTGAACATTTTTGAAGACTACAATAGCCCATCTTTTTTTTCCTTAGGAAAATTTGTTCCTCATTTAACATGTATCTGATATCATTTTATGTTTAGATTTTCATTGTATATTTTTGTTCAGAATATTACATAGGTGATATTATGGCTTTCTCAGGATATCTCATCTGAATGCACACAATGTCCATATACTCCTCTTGATGTTAATTTAGATCACCCAGTCAATGTGTTATTTGGTTTCTCCACTGTATAAATATCACTTTTCCCTTGAAGCTAATAAGCAATCTATGGAGAGACACTTTAAGAGCATGCAAATGATGTGCTTTTCACCAAAACTTTTCCCTGGATACATTGTCCATTGATGATTCTTGTCTGATCCAGTCTTTAGTATGATGATTACAAATGCTGACTTTCCAACTCTATTCCCTCCTTATTTGTCAATTGGCATTTAACATTTTAATATAACCTAGAGTATTTCTTTCTTTTTTTAAAAGATTTTATTTATTTATTCATGAGAGACACAGAGAAAGAGGCAGAGACACAGGCAGAGGGAGAAGCAGGCTCCCTGCCGGGAACTGGATGTGGGATTCGATCCCAGGACCCGGGGATCATGACCTGAGCTGAAAGCAGACGCTCAACCACTGAGCAGCAGAGGCATCCCTAGAGTACTTCTTTCCCTCCTATTTGTTTATCTACTTCTTATTGATATGAACTCACAAATTCCGATTTTTTAGAATGGTTTATCATGTTTGTGTACTTATTTTGTACTCAGGTTGTCCTTGATGTGACCAGTGGATACCTTCAAGCTGTCTCCTGAATCTTGTAACATGCTCCATTATTTGTTTATTTATTTTGAGCACCTCCTTACTTCTGCCCTGACAAAATGTTCTGGGCTTGTCTTGTATATTTTCTGTCCCATTTCTGGACTCAGCCATTTCTCCAAGGAGTACTGATTCCTTTTAGTGGGAAATGGTTTTAGGGACCGGGATTTGGACACTAAGTCTACCAAAAGGGCGATTTTTAAAAGACTCACAAGATGGAGGATATTGTGAAATTTCACTTCATTGAGCTGTGATATTAAATGATTTCAACTCGATTGTTCTAAATGTTCAAAAAAGACTTAAAGCTTAGATTTTAAAATACTGAGGTGGAAATAAATATTTGGCTAATTTAGAATGCTTTTTGATTATTTTGTTTAATGCTTTATAGATATCTTTTTTTTAAAAAAAGATTTTATTTATCCATTTATTCGTGAAAGACACAGAGAGAGAGAGAGAGAGAGAGAGAGGCAGAGACGCAGGCAGAGGGAGAAACAGGCTCCATGCAAGTTGCCCTCAATCCCCGGACCCCAGGATCACACCCTGGGCCAAAGGCAGGCGCTCAACTGCTGAGCCACTCAGGTGTCCCTCATTTAGCATTTTAAAATAAAACTTTTGTTATAAGAAAATGGATTTTTTTTGTTTAATAAGAATTTAAATTTTACTTCAGTGCTGATCTGCTTCCCCTAAACACATAATGGTTGATTGGACATATTAGATAGCTATCACAAATTATGGCATTTTCCAAAGATGGCCACAAAAATGTCATTCATTCAACTGCCCTTCTGTACTACCTACCATTCCACTCTCAAGAGATGGTATCTGAAATATCTCCTTAAATCTGGGTAGTCTTTATGGCTGCTTTGGCCGTTAGAAAGAACATGGTAAAATGATACTGTTCCAGTTCCTGGTGTAGCCCTAACCTGCCTGCCTGTTTCTGCTTTCTGCCTCTTAGAAACCATATATCATAAAGAAGATGTGGGATATATATACAATGGACTACTACTCAATCATCAAAAACAAACAAACAAAAAGAAATCTTGCCATTTGCAATGATGTGGATGGAACTAGAGGGTATTATGGTAAGTGATAGAAGTCAATCAGAGAAAGACAATTATCACAGGATCTCAGTCATATGTGGAATTTAAGAAACAAAACAGAGGATCATAGATGAAGAGAGGAAAAAATGAGATAAAGAGAGGAAAAATGAGATAAAAAATGAGATAAAATCAGAGAGGGAGACAAACCATAACAGACTCTTAATCATCGGAAACAAACTGAGGGTTGCTGAAAGGGAAGAGGGTGGGAGAATGAGGTAACTGGGTGATGGGCATTACGGAAGGCATGTGATGTAATGAGCACTGGGTGTTATATAAGACTGAAGAATCACTGAGCTCTACCTCTGAAACCAATAATACACTATGTGTTAATTAATTGAATTTAAATAAATTAAAAATAAAAAAGAAACCATATATTATGTAAGAAGTGTGACACCAAGACACCATGGTGTGGAAATCCATATCTCATGGAGTGGCCCTGAAGGATGAGAACTTATGTGGAGATAGACAAAGAGAGACAGAAAGAGAAAGAAGAGAAAGAAATAAAAAAGGGAAGGAAGGAAGAAAGGAAAGAAGGAAGGAAGCAAGTCGCTGCAAAGTACCAAAAATACGAATAAAGAAGGTATTCTGGAAGAGGATCCTCCAGCCTCAGCCACCATAACTATAGCTGAAGCCATGTGAAGCAGAGCTAAACTACCTTGCTGAGCCTTTCCCAAATTTCTGACCTACAAAATTGTGAGCAAAGCAAAAACATTGCTTTAAATGACTAAGTTTTCAGTTAACTTCTTAAACAAGAATAGATAACCAAAACAGAAATACTGATTAAATTTAAATTTATTAGAGAGCCTCCAAGCTATAAAGTTTGTTTTGCCTTTTCTCTTATGTTATGTGGCAAGGGAATGTTCTGAGTGCTGGTGATAAATGTTATGTGGCCCTTGCTATCCAGTAAGAGATACACAAAAATAATTACCTAAAATAAATGTGACAAATGCAATAATAAAGTAATAAGAGAATATAGAAGGAATAATTAGTCTTTCATCAGAAGTTAGGCACTATAATGGCAAGAATTTTTATCTGCTTGGCTCAGACCAAATATAAAGGTGTCTAGTGCATAACAGATTCTCAAAAAATATTTGTTGAATAAACAAATGGGTGAACTCATGAAGGAAGTGATGGGCATATGAATGGTCAGGTTTGGAAATGACTCCTGAAAGAACTGAGAAAAGAGATAATATTTTAGCCATATCCTGAAGGATGCCTAAAATTTTGTTAAGAGGTGTAGTAAAAGATAGTAGATAGGATATAGGTGGTAACTGGAATAGGCTACCATGTACCATCGTGTGCCACTGTGTGGCTGGCAACTTAGTCTGTGGGAGCAGTGATAACGGTCTAGTATGCATAGTCACACCCTAATTTGAAGAATCTTAGCATCCCACCCCAAATTATACCAAGAGATTGGTCTAATCTTAAGGAATATTGGGGATTTCAGTGGGATTAATTCCCAGATTGAGGTAATTCTCTAACACATCAGGAATCCCATATGTTTCTCAGACCCAAGATTTCTAGATGCAGAATTGGTTCTTTTAAGCAACTGACTACATTTCACTTGAAGTATAAGGTCCTTGGACTTGTTTTTTGATCAGCATAGTCTATAGGTTGGGGATAAGTAGAAACTTAAACTTGCTGATCAACTTCCACTGAGAGATAAGGTAATGTAATACTTACATTTCATTTTGTATTTGAGAAGGCCAAGAAGCTTTAATGACTAGAAATTCTTAGTTGGCATTAATTGGCTATAATTTTCAGAAACTGGAACTCTCCTAAATGTCCTCTGCATTAATTCATTACTTATTTATATTTGCTTACTTATTCACATATTTCAGTATCTGAAAACATGGCGAAGTATTATCAATTCTTTAAGGCTTCAATCTCTATAATCTCAATAATAAATAAAGTAGGAAATGAAGTAGGCCATTAAAAATCTCTTGCTCTTTTTTTTTTTTATGAGAGTGAGAAGGGGTGAGGGGGAGGGGCAGAAGGAGACACAGAGAGAGAATTGCAAGCAGGCTCCACACCCAGCACAGAGCCCCACACCGGGCACAATCTCATGACCCTAAAATCATGATCTGAGCCAGAATCAATAGTTGGACACCTAACTGACTGAGCCACCCAGGTGTCCCAAAGACCTCTTGATCTTTTAATGGATCATAGACAAGTTATGACAATCCATCTGGAAATAGTGAAAGGATTGTCTACTGCTGCTATTTTATAGGAAGTAATTAAGGACAAAAAGAGATATACGAGTCCAGAAGCACCAATATTTCCAAATAAAACTCAAGGACAATGTTGGCCAATTAATACCAAATGTTGAAAGAAAGTTAATAAAATTTTAATAGGGATTTATTATAAATTTTTGATTGAAGCTTCACTGTTGAAAGAGAATGATCTTCCTATTTAAAAAAAATTCTGGCAAGCTATCTTTGCTATGAATTGTCTCTTTCTGACAATAGTCATATTCTCTCTGCCACCTTACTTAAAAGTACTAATGACCTAGATACCACTGAATTGTAGTTTTTTTTTTTTACAGGCCAAGATTTAGTGAAAATTGATGGTATTTAACCTCTAATATTGAAAAAATACTCTGAAATATTATTTCTCAAATGTCCTTCAAGCCAGACTGGAAAGGCAATATGCACATGATGTCATATCACAACAGATAATCACTAACATTAAATTTTATATCACTCCTATGAATGGCTATTATAGTCAGCAGGTGACTTTGTTCAATTCTTAAGCAGGTCTAGACCGTAGAACCAACTGTCTTATGACTCTGATAGCTGTTGAGGGTGGTTACTCATTCATTGATTTCTGGTATAAGTCCCACTACTGTTAGGCAACAGGTGTTGGTTCTCTAATCTCTGCACAAAAGTAAACATTCTTATTTGGTTTTATCACAGCCAGTGGGTTCCTTGGTTGGGTAAAACTTTATAATATTCATGATACTAATTGAAAGGCATTAGAGCATTTCTGGACATATTTTTTCCAATATAAATAGCTAACACTTCTTGGGTGCATGCAGTATGTCATGGTGCTAGGAATTTATAAGTGGTATCTGATTTAATTTTATAGCAATCTATAAACATTATTATCTCTGTTTTACAGAAGAGAAACTGAGGCACAGTCACACAACTATTAACCAGATGAGCAGAATTTCAAAGTCAGGTTTGACTACAGATTACCTATTCTTTTAGCTTTTGGTTCTCTAATCTCTGCACAAAAGTAAACATTCTTATTTGGTTTTATCACAGCCAGTGGGTTCCTTGGTTGGGTAAAACTTTATAATATTCATGATACTAATTGAAAGGCATTAGAGCATTTGCTGACATCAACCAGTGGACAAACATCAGTGTGGTATTTTTTATGACATTAGAACTACTTCTTGTTGGACATTGCATCTTAGTGATACAATTAATGTAGGTTGAATGGATAGGAGAAAAAATGAGAATTCCTAGTCACTATTTGAATCTTATAATTATAAACAAGCTAACCTTGATAGACCTGCAAACACATATTGGGATCACCTATTCTAATCACATTGATATAAAATACGAAAAAAAATTCTGTCACATTCACACCAACTATTTCAAATAATGAATTCCAAAAATATTTACCAAGAGTAGGTAAGAACTAATGCATCAGAATTTTGCCTTTAAATTAACAATATTAGTATGAAGAAGTTGGTGGACTTGAAAAAGAACATGCTACAAAAAAGAAAAACAGCAGTCTAATTCAAATATCTGAAAAAGATTATCTGGTAATGGACAATTTCAAATGAAATAATCTTGACATAAAGGCTAACTGTAAAGAAATTTAGGAAGCTGGTTGTAAAATTAAAAGCATTATAAACATGAATTAAATATTTTCTAACGCCAGATACATAAGGATAAGTCCATATATGATCTGATTTATTGTAAAAGCTTACAGTATGACACCAATAAAACCATTCTATATCAAAAGGGACAAACCCTAGTACTTTCCCCATATGGCATGTGTTACAGGCAGTTTCATGCACCTGTTGTGGGTGTGTTTTCAGCACTAGAAAATTAATGTATTGAAAAGTCATTTTAGATACAAATTATCCAGAATTTAAAGCCTTTTTGAATACACATATCTGGTATAAATCAAGATAACTTAAACCAAAACAAGAGTGCTAAACAAAAGGCAAAAAAGGTTATAACTTTTGAAAGAATCAAAGGAACAGGTCTATTAGCATCATATAGAAATTTATGATTTTATGTATGCAAATCTCAGACATTAAAAGATGATGAAAAGTTTTGGCAATACCCAATATCTTCCTGGGAAAAATAAATGCATGGCTTTAGATGAAAATTTGTAACAATAAGCCTTGCAATGCATGTAGAAAAGTAATATCTTTTTATATGTAAAACAGTAATATACCATGTCTTCATTAAACTAAGCACACTATTATATAAATTAAAAATAGAAACCTATGCGGAAATAGTTAAAATGCTAAAAAAATATCTAAGATCTGCCAACAATGAACAGTACTACTCCGCAATAAATAAATTCTACCCCTTTCTGACATGACCTGGACAAGAAATTCAACTTCTCCAATGTTCCTTTCAGCCATAAGAAGGTGGAGTAAAATTGCTTTCTTCTCTATGGGAGATGTTAAAAAGAATTTCTTACCATTCTTCTAAAATGCTATGGTGAATATTGCTGTTCTTAACGGAATTTGAATATTGATTAGTTTTATAAATATAAATAATAGAACTTTTCTATTATTTCTCTAGGTCCGGATTTGAAGAATCTCCCTGAAATTGGGAAAGGACAGATCCAATGCTGACTTTCCAGCTATGGAAGATTTATTTGAAAGGTTAACCCTCCTCTCCGGAAGAAAACTATTGTCATTTTTTTTCTTCCAGTCTTTTGCTCTTTGGGGACCATTTCTCTTTTAATTTATTGCTCTGTGTTCTAAAAAGTGGAGAGAGATTACAAACCACGTTTAGAAAGTGTATTAAATATAACTTATGGTAAATTAGTAATACCTCTTGAAAAACCCTGCTATGATCTCTCCCATGGTGCTTCCTTTGGGGGAAGATAACTCAATTGTGTTGATTTAAAGGTTCTGTCCAGTTCTTTTAAACATTCCTTTGATGTTGTATTGCTCTGC
Source organism: Canis lupus dingo (assembly GCF_003254725.2). Lineage (NCBI taxonomy): Eukaryota > Metazoa > Chordata > Mammalia > Carnivora > Canidae > Canis > Canis lupus. The sequence continues at coordinate 16,968,673 of NC_064274.1, read as the reverse complement.
TTGTAATCGACTGTTATTGCCCTATATTAAGTTTGCAGAGTGAAGGTAAATCTTTTGTGATGTGATTGTGCCACCGCAAACTCAATATTGTTCAGGGGGCCTTTATAACTCTCAGCTACATGGTAGCAGGGCAGCACACATTTTCATTTTTACCTTTTTAGACTTTTATTCTTTGTGCTGAAGCTGAAACTATGTGTGCTTACGTACACGCTGTAGTGCTTGCTCTGTGAAGCGGTAACTCATAAGCAAGGAGAACATTGTCAGGTGGGTTTTTTTTTCTTTTTCTGAAATTGTCAATTTTATTGTTGATCTTTTTCATTATGTTCCATTAGGTACTCTACTGTGTTATTGAAAAAGCACCACTATTGGGAAAAGCTCCGTTCAAATATCTATCCAAGTTTCTTGGATAGTTTGAAATGTTTTCTAAGGGTACGTAATCGTCCTATTAAAGGAGATTCTCCGGAGGAGCCCAATCCTACCTTGAAATGGATAAATGTGATTTCCCCTGGTGGCAGATCACATGTAGAAGAACTATGTGATCAGAGGTATTAACACAGATAATTCAATATTCACATTGGCCTGTTTCATTGAAAGTAGAAACTTCATATAGTGGCTTGTGTTATTATTTGCTTTTTTTGGTTAAGTTTCTTGCAAAAAATAGATCCAATATTTTTCACTGGTTCAGCATTGAGCTCAGTTTAAAACTGTTTGTAAAGCAAGACAGCACTAAGACTATTTTTTAGGCATTGATTTTACTAATTGATATGTGCCCTGTTATCATTATCCTTTTTCCTGTCTTGTTAAAAGATATGATCACAGTTTTCGAGAAATAATTAGTGATTTTGAAAAAATAAAAAAATATCCACAAATGTAAGAGAATATTTTGTACATTATAATAGACTGGATTTTAAATAACTATACGTATTGAGTGTATTATTCGCTAAGGTAGCTCTGACTCCTGTCAACATTTCCTCTACTACAAATATTTTTCATTATCATTTCCTTGCTAGTAAAGAGAAATGACAGCAGTAGTCTTCAGTCTCGGAGATGGATAAAGGCTGGTTGCACTGGTAAATGTCTATAGCCTTGACATTTTCTAATGGTCTTCTTTCTGTTTTCCCCTTCTTGTCACTTGTCTTCACTGTAGGCCTCTTGCAAGCCAGTCTTAAGAACTCTACAGTTCTTTATGAAGAGCATTAAGAACACACAATTCGTAGGAAGAAAATTTCTGAGGCAATGCTTAATATGCATATTAAAAGATGAATATATTATTCAGTGAGAATGAGGTTCACAATTGAAACCAGAATTGCTTGGATGGAACCTTAGAAAGCATCTCCTAGAGCCTGCAAATAGTTGACCACTCGTGCATATGTGGGCCAGAGTTTTCTTTAATTTACACATGGCTTTAGTTTTGTTTTTATTCATTTTTTAAAATTAGGTGCTAATATTCTAAAATAGGAATTTTACCTTATAATATGGATTTTCACCTTCTTTTGAACAACTGGAAGCTCTGATAGCACTGGGCCAACAGTCTCACCAGGAATGTCGCCTGAGGTGGCTGGTGTATCCTTCTTTTGCTGGCTGAAGTCCTCACATGGGCTGCTTCATTTGCAATACTGCTGGCCCCTATATGCACCTGAGTTTGTGGTATCTGTTTCTAGTCTAATTGCAGCAAGTTCTTCAGCCTCTTCACTTTACTCACTCTGGCCCCTCATGTCACCACACCCCTCACTCCACTTCCATCTGTCAGGAATGGTTACACCTCAGAGAGCATTTCCTTCCCATGGTTCTCTTCAGTCACTCCTTATCACCTCCTACAGGTCTCTCTGGCTTTAATTCTTTCTCTGCCCTTTGTTAATTGTACACACAACACAATTGAGCTATATTGATTGTATTTTCCCTTTGCCTCCCAATAATTGTGAACATTTGAAAGTCAGGGACCATCTTTGCACCCCACAGAGTGACTTCCTACACAATGCCTTGTACCTAGTATGCTCTTCACAGGTATATAGTGATGCAGATCAGATATGTCAAGATTTCATATGTATTCTTTTTATCTGTTAAATCATTGAAATTTAAGAAATTAAAATTTCCTATCCAAGTGGTCAAGGAAATAAAAGTGGGAGGAACAAAAAGCAAAATTTTCTTAAAGGGTAACCAAGAGTGGATTATAACTATCATTCACCTCAGTAGTAAGCATGAGCTGTTCAATTACAGCTCAAACCTCTTGAGATGGTATCACTGGGACAGAATTTAGCTCAATCCCACCCCCTACCTATACATTATCTGTTAGCACATTAGCATCGGTTCCCTCCTTCTATGTTCTCCTTTGGTGGCGGTGGCAGGACACTTGGGAACTACATTCCCAGAATCTCTGACACCACTTTCTGGGTTAGGTTCTGCTAGGAGATGTGTTCATATGGAATCTGCAAGGTGGCAGAGAAGTGGAAACCATGTTTTCTTTTCTCTGGCAGCAGCAGGCAGACTTATGGGCTTTTGTAGAGGTGAGATTTTGCAGCAGTCTCCTCTGAGCCTTTTTTCTAAGAATGACCTGTTTCCTGATTGAAACACCTAGAGCTGTTTCTGATTTCCAAACTATTTTCCTGACGAAACTCCTACTGATGCATTCTGAGAAGGAAATAGGCAGCAGGGTACCATTTAGTACATTTATTTCTGATTTTGACATGATCAAGTGTTTAAAATCAGAGCTTCACAATCTAGAAAATAATATAAATCAGTATCTCCAAAATAGAAGTAGATCCTCCCCATAAAAAGGGGAGAAAGGTGAAAATATCACAAGGTTGCCATTAGATCACTTATAAGAAGAATATATTTTCTTTTTATGCAAGAGATTATTTGCAAGATAAATGTTCTGAAAAGATAACCTAGGCCATGTTGAACTGACAAAAATACTCCTGATAAAAATATTTGAAAGGTACAATGAAAAACCATAAATATTTTTACCCTCAACTTAAATACAATGGTTAGCAGAGTGTTTTGTATACCATAGATACTTAGTAAATGTTTATTGATTTAACTATAAAGAAGAAAGTAAAAGTACCTTGCTTCTTTTCAGTGAAATCTGGTGTGTGAGAGCAATATTCTTAGTGTGAAATAATTTAAAAATGTTTATTATTTGTCTTTGTGGAGCATAATCAATGTTCTGAGCACTATAACATATCTAGAAATGGCTTAGGTTCCTGTTTATTAGGTAAGAAAATGGTATATTATGATTTCCTCTTGCTTTAGATTAGCTAAAATTTCAGTAAAATTGCTGTTGCAAACTTATTTTAATTAGCTTGAAACACAAATAACTTTACTATGGCTTAGTCAGAGTCTTGTGGTATGGAAGGCTAGTCTATTGAGGTCCACTACGGTGAGTTAGAGGGTTAGTAATACCCTCTAAATGAGCCCACCCCTCAAAATCACCCCCAGTCTGCAAGACAGAGCTATCTTGATTGTAATTCAAAGTAACTCTTCTTTGAAAAGATGGTTAGTTACAGTGGATTGCATGCTTTTTCTCTGGTATATTTCTAATTGTGCTTGGTTCTTGTTGCCTGCTAGATTTCTTGCATCAGACACGTTGACTCTTCTCACAGGTGAATGGATGCAAGTTGACTTTGTGCAAGCTAAAGATTTTCTGTGAGATGCTGCTTTGTCCTGGTTAATATGAACTGTTAGCCATTTCACCTTGCTTTTTACACAAGGTTTTTTTCAAGGTCACCTAAAAAAGTTGAGAAAACAGTTTCTTTCTTATATAGGATAGTAAAGATGAGCGTTGTTTCAAAAAAAGAACAAACCAGAATACACAATAAATATATTTGGATGTATGGTGAAAGTAATCCATAATTTGAAGTATTTTATATGTATTTATGACAATTAGGTTCATTTTTTAGAACAAAGTGGCACTAGACATAAAGTCTTTCTTTCCTCATCATTCCTATGGCAACACGTTGGGAAATGAACATGTAGAACTAAAAGCCATGAAGCAAAATCCTGATTTACTTCAATCCAGCTAATAAATTTGGAAAATGCAATGGACTAAAAAACCTTTTAAAACTTAAATTGTTGCAACTAGATTTTCTTTCAATTTTCACAGAACAGCAGAGTATTATTACATAATAGAATTTTATGTTAAGAGAAATATGCAGACTGTCTCTAGTGATCAGTCTTGATTCATAGTCTTGTGGCTTTTGCACATAAGCCACTGTAATCATTTAAACATCCAGAGAATCAAGTCCTAAAATTGGATTCTAATTTGTTAAAAATAAAATCTTCTTCTTACTAAGAGTATTTACTAATATATTTCCTAATATGTAAAAATTATATATAGTTTAATTTATAACATGTATATACTAATATAAATACTTCGACAAAGTAAAAGCAGAAACTATTTATTATAATTAAATGTATTTTTTAAAAATATAAGAGTATTTATTAGTCGCAAATCCCAAATAATTAGAAGTGTGTAAAATACAATCCCTTTTTTAAATCCCTTAGACTATAAATGTCAATAATTTGACATATATTTTCTCCCATGTATTTATAAGTATATATATAGATAGATTTTTTAAAGTTCTGAGTGGAATAATTATATTATTATTATTATTATTAATTATACTGTTCTATAACCTGCTTTTTTTCCCTCAGTAATATACTATGGGTATATTTCTATGTAAATATATAAGGACTATAACATTTTTATTTTATTATTTTTTTAAGTTGTCTGTATGCCCAACTTGGAGCTTGAATTCATTACCCTAAGATTAAGCGTGGTGTGCTCTATTGACTGAGCTAGCCAGAAACCCTGGAACTGTGAAATAATTTTACAAATAAAATAATTAAGAAGTTAAAAGAATTGCGTACAATTATATATTGTATTTCATAAACTTGATGAGCTTTATGTATTGTATTTCACAAACTTGATGAGCCTTAAATTATTTTTACCTTATTGGTAATTTGGATGCTTTATTAATAAATTGTTGAAAACAGGGATGCCTGGGTGGCTCAGTGGTTGAGCATCTGTCTTTGGCTCAGGGCGTGATCCTGGGGTCCTGAGATTGAGTCCTACATTGGGGTCCCTGCAGGGAGTCTGCTTCTTCCTCTGCCTATGTCTCTGCCTCTCTCTGTGTCTCTCATGAATAAATAAATAAAATATTTTTAAAAACTGTTGAAAACATTTTCTTAAGAGTATTTTCATGATAATGAAAGTGGGTTAAAAAATTTTCTTATTTTTTGCTTACTTAAAAAATTCAATATCAAAAAAAAAAAAAAAAAAAAAAAAAAAAAAAAAAAAAAAAAAAAAAAAATTCAATATCAATTGAGTAATTAAAGTAATTATTTGTAGAAGTATCTTGTTATTCAACAAATGTAAGTTTAATGTAATTTTTAATTATGTTTTATGATAATCCATAGAAAAATCATTCATAAGGTTGCATAATGTAAAAGTAAGTCAAAAGTCCATTCATCTTAATGCCTTAGCAAAAAACAGGATTGAACTATTAGTTATATGTAGGGAAAAAGGAACTAATATTTTAGGAATATACTCGCTAGGAGAGTTGTGCAAGAATAGGAGTAATGTTATAAGAAATATAGAACCATCTGGATGTTTGGTAATTAGATGGCTTATGACTTCTTTTTCTCTTAATGTTTCTTTATGAGATAAAATAGAAGTGAGGACAGATCTCAAGATTATTATGGTATTGGATTCTGTTGGATTAAAACATCTCCTGTATTTCTGATCTGCCTAACTGAAAATTTAATTGCTTGGGAGAGAGGAGTTGAAGGAATTACCAGTGTGATCCAGAATCACGTTGCTAAACTCAATGGTCAATACTATTCCTAATTTTGCTTGACCTGTATCATGGTTTGAAACAGCTGTATTTTTTTTTAACATTAGTGACTTATTTTTTTTTTGTTTTGTTTTCCCCAGGTTTATTGAGATATAATTGACATATAACATTGTACAAGCTTAAGATGTATTGATTTGATACACTTACATATTGCAAAATGATTACCACCAAAATTTAGCAAATAACCCCCCTCATGACACATAATTACCATTTCTTTTTATAGCAAAAATATTTATGATCTGCTCTTTCGGCAACTTTCAAGTATATAATACAATATTATTAACTACAATCACTATGCTGTACATTAGATCACCAGACTTATTAATCTTATAACTTGAAGTTTCTACTCTTTGACCAACATCTCCCATTTCCCCTTACTTTCAAGCACCTCATAACCACTAGGCTTGTCTCTTGAGACAGATGTGTCTTATTTTTAAATTTTTAAATATGTAAATCAATACTACTGTTCTCACTATTTTGTTGTTGTTTGGAAAATATAACTCATTTAAAAAATATTTGAGAGAGAAAGAGCAAGAGAGCACAAGCAGTGGGAGGGGCAGAGGGAGAGGGAGAGGAAAGAGAAACTCAAGCATATAATACAATATTGTAGGTATTGTAATACACTAAGCAGGGCTCAATTGCATGACCATGAGATTATGACCTGAGCTGAAATCAAGAGTCAGATGCTTAATCCACTGAGTCACCCAGGCACCCCAAATATAACTCATTTTCTGTTAAAATAATGATATATGTTAACATATAAGGAGTTTATTGTTATGTTTAAATGAATGAATACTTTAAATGTTTCTCAGTTTTAATTTCTAGTATCATAAATATGGATAGATATAGCTCATATAGTCAAAAGATCTTTGGGATCATCAATGCTTTTTAAGTATAAAGAGGTCCTAAGACCAAAAATATTGTGGAATGCTGGACTAAATTAAAGGAGAAAATAGATTAAAATAACAGAAAGATAAAACAATAACTTTACCATTAAACCTGCAGGGAAACCCCAAGAATAATAAAGATCAAAACACTTTTACTTCAAAGGCATAGTTTTTGACATGCCATTCAAAGTTAAGGGTTTTGATTTAATATGTAAATTAAACTGTTAAAAAGATAACTTCAAACAGAAAATGTAAATTAAATGTGGGGAAACCAATTAAAATACGGTTAAAATAAAAAAGAGAGCCAGCTTGAAAATTCCCTGAGCAGACAAAACTAGTTTAGTCATAGAAACAAAGCTTAATTTAGTTTATTTTGCAAGGCTAACTTTGATGTGGGTCATTTCTTGCTTATGCTTCTGAAAATCATAAACATAACGGTTTTCTAAGGTTGATATGAAGCAACCACTGAGCATTCCCTATCATTTAGGAAATTCTGTCAATAGCTGTGAAGCATGAGCAGTTGCTGCTTTTTCACTGTAAGCTGCTTTATAACCAATATACCTGAGTCTCATTCCATGCTTTGGCTTGAGTACTACCACTTTGTAAACTGCCTCTTCAGTGTGTGCATAATCAATTTCTACTAATTACTACTTTGGTGATTCACTGGTTTTACGTCTGTTATTTCTGAATTTTTGACAGTAGTATACTCTTTTTAAATAGTGTTCTACTCTACCCGTGTTTTAAAAATCTCCTGAGACAATTATAGAAAACTTATATTTGTCTTTAGACTTAATTATAATTATTATTAATACATTTTGTTTATTTACTTATTTATTTGAGAGACAGAGATAGCATGAGCAGGGGGAGGGGCAGAGGGCGAAGCAGACTCTACTGATCAGGGAGCCCTGAGATCATGACCTGAGCTGAAGGCAGACACTTAACCACCTGAGCCACCCAGGCACACCTATATTTTATTGAGAGAGAGAGAGAGAAAGTTCGCATGAGCAGGAGGAGGGGCAGAAGTAGAGGCTGAGTCTGGAGGCTGACACGGAGCTTGATCTCAAAACCTTGAGATCATGACCTGAGCAGAAATCAGGAGTCCAACACTCAACTGAATGAGCCACCCAGGCACCCCAGGGCTTAATTATAATTAAATCCTTCAAAAGATAAACATGAAACAGAAATCAAAGCCTAATAACTCAGAAATAAAAAGCAAGCAAAAATAAAAAAAGATTAGAGATGGCCGTATTCTTTTTTTAAAGTTGTATTTATTTATTTATTTATTTATTTATTTATTTATTTATTATTTTAGAGAGTGTGTGTGTGTGCAGCAGGGAGGGGCAGAGGGAGAGGGGGAGAGTCCCAAGTAGACTCTGTGCTGAGCCTGGAGTTAGAGGTGGGGCTCAATCCCACCACCCTGAGATGATAACTTGAGTAGAAGTAGATGATAGATGATAGATTGAGTAGAAATCTAGAGTTGAATGCTTAACTGATGAAGCCACCCAGACAGCCCTGGTTGCATTCTTTAAAAAGGTCTTATGATGAAAATAAATCTCAAAATATAAATAAAGGTCAAGTTAACTATGTTTCTAAGTGAAAATAAATGAGGAAAAGAAATCAGACAGATGGCTAGTTTCATTAGAAGGAACAAAATATCTGAATTTAGAGAAGCTGAATTAATGCATTGCAAATTAATGCCATATATAATAATTTCTACTATGTATGAGACCCTGTGTTACTATCTTCAAGGAAGTCTTAAATGAATTATAGAGTACTGTGTTCAAGATATTTACCCAAAGTGATTTCAACGGTAAAATTAAGTGTAATTTTTTAAATGATACAATTTGTCATAGGATATAAAATAATGAGAGAAATTTTAAATTCTTATGAAGTTTTTAATTACATTGATAACTATATATGTTTCAAATATAGACAAACATAAGCCTTGGCAGCAATATCTATTAACATAGCCTATTCAATTCATCTCAATTCAGATTATTCATTTGTTTTTATAGTTATTTAATCATATAGTTATATAAGGAATATCTGCTGAATACCTACTATGTCAGGTAACTTGCAGGTGCTGAGAAGAAAGGGATGAACAAACTAGACCTAACTGCCCTCATGGAACTTAGAGTCTATGGTAGAGAAAAGATAATAATCAATTATCAGGGATAAATAGATACATTTTGTCACTGAGCTTTGAATGAACAGATTAGATGCTATTGTTACTGGAATTGATTTCTCTGGCCCAAGACTACAAGAGACCAGATCCAATAGTGAAAGGCATAGGCAAGGCTTTATTGGGGCTAGAGCTCCAGCTTAGGTTCCCACTCCGACCAGTATGCTAATATGGGAAAGGGGATATAAGTGCCTCATTCTGATTGATTGGAAGGGCCTTGTCCTTATTGGTTGATATTCAGGCAATTCAGGCAGCGCACAGGTGCTTTTTGGAGACCTAGAATCTTCTGTCTTCAGTCTGGCTTGTATATGGGGCCTTGTATATGCAGCCAGGCTGCATTCTGGTTGTGCCCTGTAGGAAAAGGGTTTAACAATAACAGCCAACAAAAAGCTCCCCAGATATGTAATGTTTTTCACTTGGGGCTAGTTCCCATGGCCCCTAACTGTGCTAGTATGAAGTTGATCACTTATAGTTGGGATTCTAAGAAGGATTCTGTGAGAATGTGCTATTTGAGCAAATCTTTGAAGGGAGTGTAGAAGAGGGGAAAAGGAGAACATCGTGGATGATAGAGAAAATGAGGAACTGAGAGCCCCAGGGATTGAATTTAACTGACCTATTGGCAAGGATTAGAGTGAAGGAGATCATAGGAGATAGCAAAGTTCAGTGACTGGGGGGAGTGCGCAGAAGATGGACTAGCTGAAGGGTGGGAGCCTGAGAACTGCTGGCCTTTGTCTTGGGTTTTATTTTGTTCTTAAAAAGAAAGCAGAGGAGGAATGGTCCAAAAGTTTTCTCAGAGGAGGAAGGGATATCAGTCCTAATTCTCAAGTATAAGAGGTGTGAAAGATTAAAAAGCCACAACTTGTTGTGGTGGCCAGGAGAATGTGCCTTGCAGACCTCGGACTCCAAGGAAATTAATTTACCAAAGGCCCCAGCTGCTGCTCTGGCACCATGGCCATGCTTCCCACATGCTACCCCCAGCGCTTCCCGAGTGAGGCAGGAATACTAAGGCAACACTGCTCTTGGGAGACGTGAGTCCACTTTGATGGCTGCTTTTGCCTCAAGGACTCCTGGATGGTGCTCACCCATCCTTAGACTGCACAAGAACAGTCTAGAATGCTTCCCTCATGCCCCCCTTCATTCGTGTCAGACCTGCATCGCAGTCCTGTGACTCTCCTAGTCTTTTCTGGCTCCTTCCTCATTTTCTCTTACCCAGGTATTATCCCTAAGAAAGTCTTCTTTCCTTTAATCCCATTGTAGGTCTACTTCTCAGAAGAAGACAGATAAGAACAGACTCCAGGACTTCATTACCAGACTTCAGTTCAGGCAAATATCTGCAGAGCCTGCACAGGGATGAAGGCCAAAGAGGGTTTGCTAATGATGGTGGTCCAAAAGTCCTTAATGGCAGAGAGGATGGAGTTGAAAAAGACACATTTTTAAAAAATGGTATCTTTTGCATCATTTTAAAAGAGGTTGTTGCTTACCTAGCGACAATTATTAAGACTATAAAGAAAAGATGTTTTAAGAAAAGGTATTGTGAAACATGCCTAAAAGGTATGAAAAGTGTGTCACTTCTTTTTATAGTCCCCTCATTGACAAGTGGGGGAAATTCTTTCATTCTTCACCAGTCAGCATCCCTAAATTCATTCTTCCTTTCTTTTCAGGTATGGCAGAGAGAAATCTCACACCCTACTCCCACCCCATGCTGCTGTTTGGGGGTTTTGCTGTCAGATCTCAAGTCCATTAGTGTGTGGTCTGATGCCCAGGACTGGGATGAGGCATACCTGGAGGGCTAAGCTTAAGGGGGCAGGCTCAGAGCAGACACCCCTCACCCCCAAACCTGCAGGGGCTTAAGAGTGAGTTTCTTCTCATTAGTGTCAACCTGGCCCTAGCACTGTGCAGGCTATCCAAGGATTCAGAGGGGGTAGAGAAGTTACTTGTAGGAGATTTTAGCCCAAAGAATTAAGGCAATCCAAGGCTTTTACTTCTCTGTTCAGGCCTCAGGAGACAGACACTCAGGGCCTGAATCATGCCTGGAGCTACTTATTCTTCTCTTCTACCATCAATAATTTTATACAAATTAATTTCTGTGTGAAAAGGCTCAAGGGTATTTTGTCCCAGCACAGTAGGGAAATTGGAGATAATTCTTTATACATAAGCCTTAGTACTTCCCCCCCCCAATGATTAGTAAAGCTACTTTCTTTCTTTCTTTCTTTCTTTCTTTCTTTTTTTTTTTTAAGATTTTATTTATTTACTCATGAGAGATACACACACACACACAGATAGGGGCAGAGACACGGTCAGAGGGAGAAGCAGACTCCATGCAGGGAGCCTGATGTGGGACTGGATCCCGGGACTTCAGGATCATGCCCTGGTTCGAAGGCAGGCGCCAAACCGCTGAGCCACCCAGGGATCCCTAAAGCTACTTTCTTAATCTCATACCACCAGCTTTCTTGAGTTGTTAGCCTTTCAGTTCTCCAGTGCAATAGGTTTGGAGATGATTGTTCACAATTTTTGAGGATTGGTCTGTTAGGTAATATAAATAAAAGCAGTGTGTGTTGATTTGGAATCATTTGGAAAGTTCCAATGTCAATATTTGACAGAAAAGACAGCTGAGAAGGCATGTTGGGTAGTAAGGAGAAAGTTAATAAAGGTAATGAGATCAGAGTGAGAACAATAATGAAAATCCAACTAGGCATGAGTATTTTTTTTAACAAGATCAAAAATTTCTAATTCACTTTCAGATTTGTAGAGACTGATATGTTGTAGTTGTCTGTGGCTTTTAGAATTGGCAACAACAGTTGTGATGAATCAGAATAATAGTTCAGCCAAATTTGATCAGCACTTTCGGAGAACCAGGTTCAGCAACCTAAGACTTCTTAAGAACCTTCCTAGATGCCTACATTTTACAAATCAGTAAAGAGTTTTCAATTTATTATTTATTTATTTATTTATTTATTTATTTATTTTTAATTTTTTTTTTAAATTTTTATTTATTTATGATAGTCACAGAGAGAAAGAGAGAGGCAGAGACACAGACAGAGGGAGAAGCAGGCTCCATGCATTGGGAGCCCGATGTGGGATTCGATCCCGGGTCTCCAGGATCGTGCCCTGGGCCAAAGGCAGGCGCCAAACCACTGCGCCACCCAGGGATCCCGAGTTTTCAATTTAAAAAAAGGAAGTGGAGAAGAAGATGGACATGGTTTTGCTGAGTATTTTCTTTTAAGTAAGGAAACATTTTTTTTTAAAGATTTTATTTATTCATTCATTCATTCGAGACAGAGAGAGAGAGAGGCAGAGACACAGGCAGAGAGAGAAGCAGGCTCCACACAGGGAGCACGATGCGGGATTCGATCCCGGGACTTCAGGATCATGCCCTGGGCCAAAGGCAGCACTAAACTGCTGAGCCACCCAGGCTCCCCAGGAAACATTTTAAAACTCAGCTACCATCTATTATCATAGTGGTTTAACTCTCCTGGAGTAGGAATGGCAAAATCCCAGAGGAAAGCTGGGTCTTTCCATAAGAAGGGAAGGCTGGCATTTTACAAACATTTCTCTCTCTTTCTCTCACTCACTCACACACTCTTTAGTTTGTACTTAATATTATTTTCTCTTTTCAATATTGACTCTTTTTCATAGATTAGCCCTAGTCCACAGATAAACAGTTGAGAACTACAGATTTTCGACTCTACTTTTAAAAAAGCAAGAAGTTTAAGATATTCTAGAAAGATAGAGATCTATTTCACTTTTTAAAATCTATGATGGTATTTTTAAAAAGTGTAATACTATTCTTTTTTTTAAAGATTTTATTTATTTAAGGGAGAGAGAGAGAGAGAGAGAGATCACAAGCAGGGGGAGGGGCAGAGGAGCAAGCAGACTCCTTGCTGAGTGCAGAGCCTGATGGGGAGAGGCTCCATCCCAGGACCCTGAGATCATGTCCTAAGCTATAGGCTGATGCTTAACTGACTGAACTACCCAGGAACTCCCCAAAATGTAATACTATTCTGACTACAGAGATTTTTTAAATTCATGTCAAATACTGCCTGCCTTGGTACATACTAAATTATTTTACTTTTATAATCTCTCATAGTAAAAGACTAAAACTTTCCTAAGCTTTTATTGTCAGAGGCCATTTAACTTAAATTCCTATATTCCTTGAATAATTATTTATAAAATTTTCAAATCTTTATGTTGAGAGAAATGGAGGCGGGACGCTTGGTGATCTTCTTGTCCTACAAAGTTTAATGTCCCATCTAGTGCAACATCAGACAAGAGATTTCCATGACCATTTTTTTTTTGTGGGGTTCAGATGTCAAGAATATGACCCATGAGGTGAACTGCAAGATTAAGCAGAGGAGCATCAACAGCCATCATTCGAACCAAGTCATTTATAGTTCTCCTCTACAACACACCTGCTACTCCAGATGAACTTCTGCTGCTCCGTGAAGTACCCTAATTTGCATGGACTTTCAGTGACCTATCTGTAAGCACACAGCAAGCACACACCTGCCTGAAAGGCTGGGCCCTCTTTTTAACTCACCACAGGGAAGTATAATAAAGCAAGACACCATAGATTAAAAATTATAGACATTAAAGAGGAAATAGGAGTAGCAAATGATGAGATTAAGTAATAATAGTGTGATAGAGAAAGGATAAGACAGAACCAAAGTTCAAATAAATTGATTTATATCCAGGAAATTCTCTGTGGGCTCTGACAGTTTCTTTCATGAAGCTGAAATGCAGCAAGGTAAAATTCTTTCATTTTCAGGTCTTGCAAAATGATGAACTCAATTTGTTGGAGAAAACTTGAGGGAATGGAGCTTGAGCCTCTGAATGCACAGTTGGCTAATAGGGTTATGATAGAACTAAGGTCCACAGAGAGACAATGGGTGCAGGCAGCTCCCAGAGCTTCTGGTAATCCACAAGGACACCCCTCCTTACCGTGTATGGTGTCTTCAAGTCTTGGTTGAGAAATACTAAGGTGGTAGGTGCATCTTTTCAGTGCATTTTTGTACAGGCAGTTTTAGGAAGTAATTTCTATTTCCTTGAAACAAGATTGGTTCTACTACAGAATAGGAGGATAAATAGGAACTACACCATGGGGAAGTAGGTAAAGGAATATGTGGGAGAGGAAGTCAGGAAGACTGGTTCATTTTGACTTTGCTGAGAACAAGAATTGTGTTGCTAAGGGGAGACTACAGCTATGTCTAGACTTTTGTCCTTACCCGTAAAATAAAAGTTTTAGATTTGATCTTTAAAAGTTCATTTCAGCTCTAAAATGTTCTAATGCATGATGTGTTTTCTATCTCCTGAGGAACCTCTCTCATGAATGTTCATTTCATTGCGGTGTTTGTCCTGTTAGAGATTTCAGACTAAAATCGATGTACAACACTGCTCATTGTTAAAACATTCTGAGGAGTCAAAATGCTCTTGAAGGAAATACATCATGCTACTTCATACAGATATGCTAAAATGAAGACACTACAATATAGATATACCAAAATGAAAATAAGAATTAGTATGGTTAACTAGAATAAAATGGATTGTACCTGTCATTGTTGCAAATGAAGTCACCCTAAAAAATCTTCTCATACAACCTGTTTGGCTGTTTGGGTTTTGTTTTTGCTTTTGTGTTTTTTACATTTTCTTTCTAAAACATCTTTCCTAAAGGTGAATTGCATTACTCCTGTCGTCTATTACAGCTGAAAGATCATTACTAAAGCTACAGTCATGAATAAAGTCATAGCCACAGGAAATTGACTTCTCATACATCGAAGACTGCAATTCAGGCTCTCTTGGCTTTCTTGACCCTCCTACAGTGATTTTTCTTTCAATACTTCAGTTGGTCATGCATCTGCCAACCCCACCATCAATTTTCTTTTTGTTTTTGCTTTGATCTGTGCCCTAAGCCAGTGAAAGAGGAGGTTCTTATTCTCGAAGACGGGGGCACCTAAGCTCATTCTGGCTTCTGGAGGGGTTTGGCTATCAGAGGCACAGCAGGAAATAAATAGGCAGGAGGAGAAGGTAAGATTTCTTCTCTCCCCTTTGGCTTTGGCTCTGGGGCTGTGTCCCTCTCACATAGCTGAATTCTCAGTTGGTCTGGAAACACTGCTTCTTCCATTTGCCCAAATAGCCTTAGGGCGGTAATGGGTTCCTGCTGTTGCTACTTCCTGGCTGACTCACCATCTTTTACTGGTTCCTTTAATCCTGCAGGTGACTCTGAAAATAGTACCTTTATTCAATTCTCTTCATGCTCCCGATGAGAATGTCTCCTGCTGACTAGTATGCCATCTTTCAAGAGTTTATAAAGTCTTCTTGTTACAGAATCAGCAAAAGTACATTTATCCCCCAGAAGGTGTACTTTGATTTTGAAGTTTAATAGTTCTGTGAATTTTTTAAAATAAAGATATTACATAAAAAGGAAACAGATTTCTTTGTAGCTGTAGTAAGCTTTTTAATTACTTTTGTCAATAATCACGCCAACCTGCTTACGGCCAGTACTTAAAGAGTTGACAATGCAACAGTCTCCATTATGCCTTTTTCTTTCTTTTAGGCCTTCCTTCTCACCCTACTGAAAAAGAAGTCAATCTCTTTTGCACCTCCCCCCTCCAAAAAAAGAAAAAAGAAACTTACCCAAATCTTTTTGGATACATTAATTCTTATCAGTGCCACTTTATACCTGAGAGAGCAACTATTTCTATTTTGTGATTTTTTTTTTCAGACTCCTTAATGTTTATGTGGCAATCACTGGTATAAGATTGACTTTCCAGTGTCACCACAAAACACATCATAAGGCATCCACAAAAGACTAAAGATACTAGAATAAGCCAACTGATAACTGAGCTTTGATATACTGAGCTGCCATCATCTCTCTTTTCACTTAACGAATTCTTTGAAAGGAAGTTGGAAATAAAAGGCAAGGAGCAAAATGCCCAGTTGCCCAACAGAGATTTCTTTAAACTAAAGATCACCTAACACATTTGTTTCTCCTTCCTTTTTTCTTGTTAACTATGTCTGATCCTGCTGTACAGGTGCTGGTTGATACATTTTCCCTGTGCTGCTTCTCTTTTTTCTTCTACCTTTAACTCTTCCTGGATTCAGAGTATTTATGAAAAGATTTTATCAAAGAACTACATTCTTGAATTGAGACTCAGAATCTCCTATCACAGAACAAAACTAAAAGGCAATTAAATTTTGTAAACTCTTTATTAAATGATAGCATTGTGACATTTGCCATGGGTTAGTATATGTAGCAAGAAAACTGTTCTACTTTTGATGGACAAATTTTGGTCACTTGTACATACTCCAAACTGTGGAACTTGCTACTGGGATAACAGAACATCTCAAAAATCAATGAAATCGATGCCTGTGGTATGCTACCTGAGTTTTTCCCCTCCCTTGTCCCACTCCTTTTGCTTTCTCCTTTTTTTAAGGGTTAAACTGGGTGGTTTTCAGAGTTTTACAAGAGAACTATTAGTGAAAAACAATCTGATACATTCAACTTACTAAGGCCCTACTCTTTCCCTCTAATCTTTCAGCAAGACCCAAGGGAGGCTAAAGTTTAGATCAGTCTATTCTCCACAAGAACTTTGATTCACTATTAAATTCCGTCTAATGAAGATGACTTTGCCATCCCACGGCCATCAGCAGGCTATGTGTGGGACAATGCAAAACCCACCTTGTATAGAGGAACATTGTTCTTTCTTCTTAGTTACTCCAGTTGAATAGAATTTCATGGAAATTCACATGCACAGGAGACCTGTGAAATCACTAAGAGTATTAATCTCTAGGGTGCCTTGGTGAGTCAAGTTAAGGAAATAACTATTTTGCTTAGGTACACACTCGTTCATGTCTTACAGCATGTCATGTTTATGATAAGAGCAAACAGCTGAGATAGAGACTCAGGGTGGGGAAGGAGGCAGAAAAAGGGATTTTTCTTTTCAGTGATAAAAGTTAAGGTTATAACTTAAAGAATGATGTAACTATTTGCACAGTATGCACTAATCAGATTGAATCTAATTTCTTGTCTTGCAGATAAGAAACAAAAAAAAGAGAATGTACAAGTTCTTTAAGCATTAAAGAATTAAAAAAAATTTTTTTTTAAATTTTTTTTTCATTAAAGATTTTCTGCTGAGTGAAGTAAGTCAGTCGGAGAAGCTGAGTGAAGTAAGTCAGTCGGAGAAGGACAAACATTATATGTTATCATTCATTTGGGGAATATAAATAATAGTGAAAGGGAATATAAGGGAAGGGAGAAGAAATGTGTGGGAAATATCAGAAAGGGAGACAGAACGTAAAGACTGCTAACTCTGGGAAACGAACTAGGGGTGGTAGAAGGGGAGGAGGGCGGGGGTGGGAGTGAATGGGTGACGGGCACTGGGGGTTATTCTGTATGTTGGTAAATTGAACACCAATAAAAAATAAATTAAAAATAATAAATGTAAAGAGAAAAAAAAGATTTTCTGATATGTCAACCATACACACTGAAAAGATCACAAATTGTGAAATAAACTTTGATTCTGAAATAAGCTATTCTAGTTAATAAAATTCTGTAATTACAATGCTTACTTCTGCTTACTAATAACTTCACACAGCACGTTAAAAATTAGGCAAAATAAGACAAATGTAACTATGTAAATAATATTTTTTTCTGTGGTAAAGATCCAAGTTAATGCCTGAGACAAAGATTTGTATTTTTAAGAAGCAGTACAGCAGGGGCACCTGGGTGGCTCAGTTAGCTAATCATCTGCCTTTGGCTCAGGTCATGATCTCAAGGTCCTGGGATCAAACCCCATGTGAGGCTCTCTCAGTATGGAGTCAGTTTTTTCTTCTCCCTCCATGTTTCTCCCCCTTCCCTGGCTTGTAATGGCTGTCTCAAATAAATAAATAAATAAATAAATAAATAAATAAATAAAATTCTTAAATAAAAGAAGCAATACAGCATTATATTTATATATGGGCTTTTAAATTCCACCATATACAACCTGTGTCACTTGTATACATATATTACTTAACGTCCTTGGGTCTCAGTTTACTCCTTTATAAAATGAGAATTATTTGTCTATGAAACTACTGCCTAAGTTGTATGTTAATGTGAAAATTCACTGAGATAATATATATAAAGCACTTAGAAGAGTATTTGAAGCATTAATAAATGTGTTACTATTATTAATATTTTATTCATTCAGATACCACGCATGCAACAACTTTGAATCAGTGAAGTAGAGATGCTTAACATTAGATTTCAAATAATGGTTTTAAGATATAATTCATATGTATTACTTAACATGAAGCAAAATGTTAATTCCTAATAATTCTTTTTCATTAAACTAGTTAGAAAAAAATGTATCATAATTTCTTTACCTATTTAATGGACACTTGTTTTCATATTTTGGCTATTATAAATAATGCTGCAAAGAACCTGTGGTGAGATATTTCTGAGAGTTACTGATTTCATTTTTGGGGAGTAAGTACCCAGAAGTAGAATTGCTGGGTCATTTGGTATTCTATTTTTAATTTTTTGAGGAAACTTCATAATGTTTCCCATGGTGGCTATACCAGTTCACATTTCCACCAACAGTGTGTGAATGTTCATTCCTTTTTCTCCACATCCTTATTATCACTTGTTATTTCTTGTCTTTTTGATAGATAACTATGGGTGAAAGAAGAGCTCATCAGTGAATTTAGGAAATATTTTAAACCAATAATTAAAACACGAAATTACAAAAATTGCACAATGAAGCTAACAGTGCTTAGAGGGAAATTTATACATTGAAGTGTTCATGTGGAAAAAAAGAAAGATATACTACCAGTGAAAGTAGAGAAACAATGGAAAAATTTAACAATGTTAAAAGATCAACAACATGGTTAGGGTCCTACCAAGAGAAATTAAGAAATGAGGAAAGGGAACATAAGTTATACGTATATCAGGAATAAGGGGAGATATAACAACATACAGATCTTATAAAGACATTAAAAGAAAAATAAGAGAATAGATGAACAACTTTTTTTTTTATTTTTTATTTTTTTATTTTTATTTTTTGAACAACTTTATACCTACATCTAACAACTTAGATGAAGTGGATAAATTTTTTGGGAAATACAATTTACCAAAACTTATACAAAATAAAACAGAAAATCTGAAGAGCTGTATTATTTTTATAAATTTATCAATTGATTATAAGAACATTTTTTCCTCTTTGTTTCATACCTGATATTTTATCAGACAGTCTTAATGTATTTGTGTATGCCGTGAATCCCTTTTGTCTTTCTGGGTGGCTATAGCAAAATACCACAGCCTGAGTAGCTATAAACCATGGACATTTATTTCTTACAATTCTGGAGGTTGGAAGTCAAAGATCAGGTTGCTGGGGAGCCTGGGTAGCTCAGCTGGTTAAGTGTTAACTCTTGATTTTGACTCAGTTCATGCTTTCAAGGTCGTGAGATTGAGTCCTGTGTTGGGCTCCTTGCTGGGTGTGGACCCTACTTTAAAAAGAAAAAAAAAAAGAAGGACTGCTTTTTCACCAAGAGCTAAATATATTCTCAGTCCAACCACATTGGCAGCCTTGCTTGAGGCTCTGCATTCAGCAAGGAGTCTGTTTGGGACTCTGTCTCCCTGTCTCCCCCTCTAAAATCAATCAATCAATCAATCAATCAATCAATCTTATAAAAATCAGGGTGTCAATGTGGTTTTGGTGAGGACTCTCTTTTGAGTTGCATACTTCCTGTTGTATCTTCACATTGTGGAAAGGGTGAGGGATCTCTCCTTGGTGTCTTTTTTATAAAGGCACTAATCCCATTTATGGGGGCTCTACCCACATAACCTAATTGCCTGCCAAAGGTCCTACCTCCTGATACTATCATATGAGGCAATAGGATTTCAACATATGAGTTTTGGGGGGACACAGTTGTTCAGATGATAGCACCTTCTCTGGAAGTGAAGAGAAGCTACCCTTTTCAGAATAATGCACAAATGTGCATTTATGCATAAAGAAAAATATACAAGATTACAATAGAAAATTATTGCATTGAAATACAATTATCAAAATATTTGTTATAGTATTTTATGTACTTTCTTATTAACACCCAAAATAATCGGATTAATTAGTAGATCTAATAACTATAATTATTTCAGAGTAATTTTGAGTGTAAATGCTATTTTGAGATAGCTGAAATAACAGTAATAGGATATCAAACAATCTCAGATTGCTATTGGCATTTTATACCTGATTTTGATAGATTTGGCTTTTTTTGTCAAATATTACTTAAATATGAAGTTCACCATGAATACTTCAAGTCTGCAAATTATATAAATAAAGGTCTTACCCAAAGTGGTGCTTAGTAATAATTATTATTTTTCACTTTAGCTTTTTCTTTTGCTCCTAAAATAGTGGTGGCAATCAGGTTTGCATAAGATTACTAAACTGTTGTGAAAGTTCCAGAATGTTGCATCTAGGGTTGCACTTTATTTCAAGGAATGTGGGCCTGTTTAAAAAGCAGGAAGAGATTTGGGTTCTGGAATAGAAAAGTTGGGTAAATTAGTTGTATCAAGTTGCTATTGTTTGTATTTTGCGAAGAAATCTTTGAATGAGGAATAAAGGAGGATGAAACTGCTCGAAGAGGAAGACAAAAGATAAAAAAAGATGAAAAATGGCACAAGAGAAACACAAAACGTGGGTCAATCAAAGGTTGCTTTTTCTAACATCTTACTCTGATGAAAGAAGCTCTAGAATAGGATTTTTGGAATACACCAAAGGAAAATGTGTTCTCTGTGCTATATACTTACTTAGGTATTTAATCCGGGGAGTTCCTTCCTATAGATATGTGGGGTCTTTGTGTCCTCTACATTCCCCTCTTCCGAAGGTCAGTTTTTCTTTTTTTCAGATTATTGGTTAGTTTAGACATGAATGTTTGTAAGGAAGTCAGGGGAAAAAAGACGCAACATTGATGGCCTGTATATGAAAATAAACAATCAGATTAAAAGTATAGCTGAACACAGGTTCAGTTAAAAACATAAAGATCTTTGAACCAATTTTCCATTAGCTTAGGGAAAAAAGAAGAGATGAGATGGAATCAGGTAGGATGTCCTACCAGACTTTGATGCTCTCTGGCTTGGCATAACTGTATGCAGAGCAATAGCTACATGGCCTTCCTTATTGAATTGAGTCTATAGATACCCTCACATATAGGAATCTTCCTAGGTGGAGATATATATGTTAAAAAAGATTACATGACCCTTTTCCTATTAAAAAGAGTTTGAGGCTACCATTGAAAGTGAAGATGAGAATATAAAAACTAAAGAACATAGGTTCTATAATTTAGTGAGAGAAAATTGAAGGGTTTAAATGAAGATGAAATAGATTAGCAAATGAATAGAGGAGTTTCAGAAGTTAATTTTTTTCCTTAGATTTCTTTTATCAAGCACAAAGAAGAAATCTGAAAGTGATTTCTCTCTTTCCCCCTATTACCTCTGTCATATCCTATTGGTTAGAAGCAAGAACTCACATTCAAAGGCAAAAGATTTATAGGATCTCAACATGGGGGCCCGTTGGTTCTGTCGACTGTAATTGACCCTCTGGCTTCCAACAACGCATGTCCCTCTCGCATTTAAAATACATTCACTCTGTTCCAAGTTTCTCAAGACTCTCATCCCATTATGTCTTCAGCTCAAAGTCCAGAGAAAATGGGTGCAGGTATGGCTGAGGTTCCCAAGTGTGATCCATGAAGTATAGTTCCTGGGGCACCATTCTTCTCCATCTGTAAGACTGTGAAACTAAAGGTGATATGAAGCTAAAGTTAGTGGTAGTGCGAGTATAGGCTAACAGCTGAAGACATTCTAGTTCTAAAATAAAAAGGGAAATAGAGGTAAAAAGGAGTCATTGGTTGAAGCAGGACTGAAATCCAGCTGGCCAAACTCCAGCCAGTATTCCTTCATTGGGCTTCAAGGTTTGGATTTCCAGGCCTCCTTGGCTCTTGGCGCCATCCTCTGGCTTCGTGGTCCTGTCCTTTGAATAATTTTTTTTTTTCATTACAGGTAGTACATGTTTGCAGCTGAGTTGTTTTATCCTCCTACTTTGTGGCAGCAGGATTCCGGGGAATCTCTTTTGTTTTGTATTCTTCATCCCTTTTGGTCCAAGCTGGAGTCCCGGGATCGAGTCCTACATCGGGCTTCCTGCATGGAGCCTGCTTCTCCTCTGTCTGTGTCTGTGCCTCTTTCTCTCTCTCTCTGTGGCTCTCATGAATAACTAACTAAAATCTAAAAAAAAAAAAAAAAAAAAAAAAAAAAAAAAGAGCTCTGTGGGTCTTCTCTGGATCTCAAAGGAGTTCTCTCCATTAAATGCAAGTCATATCTATGGATTTTTTTTTTCAGGTAATCTTTTCTCCAGCTCCTACATATATGGCTAAGGGACAATGGCCTTAAGCTTCCTAGAGAGCATATAGTCAGATGGAGAGGGTCCATATGGGACACCTGTAATTTCTTGAAACACCTTTTGTATGACTAAATACTCTGATTATTTGATCTGAGATTTTTAGCAAGAGGTTGCAGAGTCAGAACCTTAGCATTTTTCTAGAACATGTTTTCCTGACAGTGAAAATTTTAGCATCTTTTGCAGTCTGGAGAGATTGAAAACTTCCCAAATCATCCACACTTGGCTCCTTTTTTCAATCCTTTTTTCAATCTATCTCTTTCCTCTTGCATTTTACTACAAGCAGTAAGAAAAAAAACAGCATCCTCAACACGTTGTTGGAAAGTCTCCCTCCTGAACTTTATGGGCAACTAATATTCGATAAAGGAGGAAAGACTATCCATTGGAAGAAAGACAGTCTCTTCAATAAATGGTGCTGGGAAAATTGGACAGCCACATGCAGAAGAATGAAACTAGACCACTCTCTTGCACCATACACAAAGATAAACTCAAAATGGATGAAAGATCTAAATGTGAGACAAGATTCCATCAAAATCCTAGAGGAGAACACAGGCAACACCCTTTTTGAACTCGGCCATAGTAACTTCTTGCAAGATACATCCACGAAGGCAAAAGAAACAAAAGCAAAAATGAACTATTGGGACTTCATCAAGATAAGAAGCTTTTGCACAGCAAAGGATACAGTCAACAAAACTCAAAGACAACCTACAGAATGGGAGAAGAGATTTGCAAATGACATATCAGATAAGGGGCTAGTTTCCAAGATCTATAAAGAACTTATTAAACTCAACACCAAAGAAACAAACAATCCAATCATGAAATGGGCAAAAGACATGAACAGAAATCTCACAGAGGAAGACATAGACATGGCCAACATGCATATGAGAAAATGCTCTGCATCACTTGCCATCAGGGAAATACAAATCAAAACTACAATGAGATACCACCTCACACCAGTGAGAATGGGGAAAATTAACAAGGCAGGAAACAACAAATGTTGGAGAGGATGCGGAGAAAAGGGAATCCTCTTACACTGTTGGTGGGAATGTGAACTGGTGCAGCCACTCTGGAAAACTGTGTGGAGGTTCCTCAAACAGTTAAAAATAGACCTGCCCTACGACCCAGCAATTGCACTGTTGGGGATTTACCCCAAAGATACAAATGCAATGAAACGCCGGGACACCTGCACCCCGATGTTTCTAGCAGCAATGGCCACGATAGCCAAACTGTGGAAGGAGCCTCGGTGTCCAACGAAAGATGAATGGATAAAGAAGATGTGGTTTATGTATACAATGGAATATTACTCAGCTATTAGAAATGACAAATACCCACCATTTGCTTCAACGTGGATGGAACTGGAGGGTATTATGCTGAGTGAAGTAAGTCAGTCGGAGAAGGACAAACATTATATGTTCTCATTCATTTGGGGAATATAAATAATAGTGAAAGGGAACATAAGGGAAGGGAGAAGAAATGTGTGGGAAATATCAGAAAGGGAGACAGAACGTAAAGACTGCTAACTCTGGGAAACGAACTAGGGGTGGTAGAAGGGGAGGAGGGCGGGGAGTGGGAGTGAATGGGTGACCGGCACTGGGGGTTATTCTGTATGTTAGTAAATTGAACACCAATAAAAAAAAATAAATTAAAAAAAAAAAAAAAGGAAAGTCTCCCTCACACTATAACCAAATATACTACTTACACATCCTGTTTTCCATATAATTACAGAGACATGATCTCTAAATATCCAACCACCATATAATACATTTGCTCCTTTCTCCAGTTTGCTGGGACGTGGCTCACCATTTCCTCTGAGCCCTCGGTGGCAGTGTCCTTGAAGTCCGTATTTCTATGAACAGTGTGTTCACTGTGATTTAGGCTTTCTCTATCATGCTCCTCCCCCTGCCGCCCAGCTCCAAAGCTGCTCTGCTGTGTTAGGTCCTTGTGACAGCAGCCTTGTACTTGCAGGTATCAATTTTCTATACTGCATAACAAATGATGACAAGCTGATAGCTTAAAACAATACATATCTATGATTTTCATAGTTTCCATGGGTTAGGAGTCGAGGTACAACACAGCTGGAGTGTCTGCTCCAGGGTCTCCGCAAGCTGGAATCCATCTGTTGACCAGAGCTGCAGTCTTACTAGAGGCTAAGCAAAGATCCACTCTGAGCTCCCCAGGTTGTTGGCAAGATTCTTGTCCTTGTGCATGTGGGTCTGACATCCCTATTATCTTACTGTTGGCTGGGACTGCTCAGTTCCTAGGCTGCCCACAGTTCTTGGCCCTCCAATCCTCTCTTTAGACCCCCTCACAATAAGATAGTTTACTTCCCAAGCCTAGCAGGACAGCTTCTCTACTCCCTCTCAAATAATATTATTTTCCCCATTTCTCCACATTTTAGGCCACAGAAATAGTGATAGGATAATTTTAGGCAAAACCTCCATGTTTTGTATTTGTCACATTCTCTACTAATTTAATGGTATGTCTGCCTCAGATACTGAGAATGCTATGGTTTTATATTCTCTCCACTCCCTCCCTTTAAAAATAAAAATAGAATGGAAGTACTTTGGGGGACAAGCAGTACCAGAATATAATAAAACAGAACAGATTGCTTTCGTTTTGCTACTAATTCATCTTTGAAAAAAACAAAATAGATATGCAGCTATTAACTATTAGAAAATAAGTATGCAATATAAGCATGGCGTTTCCTTATTTATTAATAAATAATGACAAGAATAACTACAGTTACCTTCAATGATAATAGTTTATTCAATAGAAGAAATTCGTTAAAAACTAATAGATGCTTCTGGATACTATCACCAGCAATATGACTCCTTCCAACCATTTACAATGAAGGACTCCATTTGCTCACCTTTGTACATAACGTAGTGGCTGCACTGAGTCAATTGCTATCACGATGTCAGTGAAGAAGTATTCAGCTCTATCTATAGGGAGCCTATCTTTGAATGGTTCTCACCAATAGCAACTCAAATCCAATTTTTATTTTTATTTTTTCTTACATTTTCAACTTCCATCAGACTAAGTTAGTTCTTGGCACCAGTTTATCCAATTTCAAGGAGTAAGATGATTCTGAATGGAGCATCAATTCCCCTTTAAAATTTATATACTTATCATTTACCTTTAATTCTAGGGTGCCTCTTTTCCAGATCAGGACCTCTTTGTTGTTTACCTGGACTACCACAATTGGCTCACATTTCAAAAATTCTCAAACATCCATTTGTCTCAGCTGTAGACATTTTTTCTTCATTGCCAACATAGTTGTGTTAAAAACAACCACCACCACCAACACCAAAACTTTTTATTCTCCTTCCATGAAAACTTTTTCAAAGGTTCATCAAGCATCGATGTGGTAAACTCTAAATTTATAATTATAGCATGAAAGACCTCCTGGCTTACCCTACCTAGCTTTAGTCACTCTTTCACATGCACTTGCTACATCAAACCTCTCATTACTCTTTGATTACTGCAAATATTTTCATGATTACCTTGCTTCGTTCTTGCTTACAAAAGTCCATCTACTTCTATTCTCTCTTCCACCAGAGAAAAGCTTATTTGTCCTTCAAGTCCCCTCTTAAATTGTCACCACTTGTGTGATGTGTTCCTTGATCGTTTTTCCTGTCGAGGCACAAATACTTTCTTCTTTACTCCTATATCATCTTAGATATTTGGCATTGTGCTTTTCACAGCTTGTTATAAATACTTATGAATCTGTCATCCTATGATAAGCACCATGTCTTTTTTTTTTTTTTTCTGGTATTCCCTGACACCAAACACAGGACTTTGAAGGCCTTGTAGAAGGATCTGAAAAATTAAGTAGAGCATGTCTCTAGACCTAGGCAAGACTCTCTAATGCTGCTAGAA
The DNA here is from genome assembly GCF_003254725.2 of Canis lupus dingo. Taxonomy (NCBI): domain Eukaryota; kingdom Metazoa; phylum Chordata; class Mammalia; order Carnivora; family Canidae; genus Canis; species Canis lupus. The sequence goes on along the minus strand of NC_064274.1, from coordinate 16,942,449 downwards.
TAAGATTTAAAAGTAGCCCTTCTTGAAGGGAGAAGAAATGTGTGGGAAATATCAGAAAGGGATACAGAACATAAAGACTCCTAACTCTGGGAAACGAACTAGGGATGATGGAAGGGGAGGAGGGCGGGGGGGTGAGGGTGAATGGGTGACAGGCACTGAGGGGGGCACTTGACGGGATGAGCACTGGGTGTTATTCTGTATGTTGGTAAATTGAACACCAATAAAAAATAAATTTATTATTAAAAAAATAAATAAATAAAAGTAGCCCTTCTTTATCCTTAGCACACAATAAAAATTAATGTCATCCACGATGGGACAAGTTGATACCATGAACCTTCTGATATGATGTACTGAGAAGGACCCAATATCATTCCTGTGATATTCTTACCAACAATGAATAATCAGAGTTTAATCCTGAGAAAACATCAGGGAAATCCCAATTGAGCAATGTCTTAAGAAACTGTCTAGCATTCTTACAAGTGTCAAGGTTATATAAGATTAAGAAAGATTGAAGAACTATTCCAGATTATGGGAGAGTAAAGTGACAGGAAAACTAAATATGTCATGTAATGGGGGATTAGATCCTGAGTGAGAAAAAGAACACTGGTGGATAAATTGACAAAATCCGAATGATTTCTATAAATTAGATAATAGTCTTGCCTGATATTAAAGCCAATTCCTAACATTAATTTCTTGATTTTGTAGATAGTGTCATGGTTATATAAGATAACATTTATGAAATATGGGTAAAAGGTGTATGGGGATTCTTTGTCCTACTTTTGCAACTTTTTTGGTAAATCTAGTATTATTTCAAAACGAAAGTTTAAAAAATTCTCCAATTAGAAGTTAATAGAATTTGAACAGAGAAGGAGGACTTTGCACTTGGCCAGTTTTCCTCAGTCAGTCTACAGTTACTTATGAAATGTTTACACTCTTCCAGTTATTTATTTATTTTTTTCTACACAGGAAGAGGGAGAAGCAGGCCCCATGCCAGGAGCCCGACGTGGGACTCGATCCCGGGACTCCAGGATCTCGCCCTGCCAAAGGCAGATGCTAAACCGCTGAGCCACCCAGGGATCCCCCACTCTTCCAGTTATTATGTTAAGTTAGATGCTGATGCAGTCTCTGTGCTTCTGGAGTTTGCATTCTGGGTGGGGAAAGACATTTATTTAAAAAAAAAAAAACAAGACTACAAACAGGTTTTTCTGCCACTAAAAGCTCTTTACCACGAACTAGGCTGCTGGGGCAGAATTTAAAAGTATTGCAATTTTGGTTCTAGTGCTGTAAATTTAAGTCCTAATATTCTAACTTTAAATCCTAAATCTACCAATTTACTCTATATTCATTATCCCTTACTTTTGTGTTGTAAGGGCATCTCCCCTAATAGGCAAGTAAGAGATGAGATTTGCTTTCTCTTTTGTCTTTGTATCTTCCCCCAGTTTGCACCTAGTACACAATAAATGACAAATAATTATTTGTTTATTATAGATCTAAACTCCTTAAAATTTGTTCATGTATTTTGAAAGTCACAAAATAAAAATAGAGAGTCCTAAAGGCTCCATAGAGAGAATACACATTCTTCAAAATAAGAAACAATTTATAAATTTGCATATGTGTATATATACTGCTGTAGACATCAGATAATATTAGATATTGATGACCTGTATAATTTCTATTTAAATGATAAATAAGTTTTAAAAACTGAATATCAAGTGATAAGACTGTGTCTATTATTCTTTACAGAAATTATTCTATCCTTATCTCTGAAGGGGGTACATTGACCAAATAATTTGCCTTTGTTTGCTGTCAGTAAAATTAGTACAGTGGTTTTGGAAAAAGTGTCCTGACATTCAAAGTTCAAAAAACATAATGAAGTATTTGTACTCATGTTTAATTTTCCGGCCCAAGTAATAAATGACACTATAAATATAGATTTCTTTAACTTGAATGGATAAACTTTGTTTTTTGCTCTTCACGGGCCTTAAAGTACAAACTCTTATAGATGAACATTCTAGTCTCCGAATGATGATCTAGATCTTCACATTTTAAGCTTTGGATTGTTCACTGTGCAAAAAATGTTTTTTTCAACCTTTCATTCAGCTTTCAAAATCCTTGTTATGAATAGACTTTTTCTCTCTCTCAGGGCCTTTTAATTTTTAATCACTTGTCTCAAATGCTGATCATATTTCTGAGAAATTACTTTATGTAAAAAATGGAGCAAGATAGAGTTGCCACATACCTTTTTATCTTTCCTATGAAATTATTTGGACCTAAATTTGTGGTAACAAGGCTGCTTCTAATAGGTTCTGTTGCCATGGAAGCAGGCTGTTGAAAAGAGCAAGACTCAAATCCTCCAAGTCTTTGCATGTTTATACCCATACTCATAAATATACGAATATTATTTTTAGATGGCAAAATATATAAAATAGCTCTTGTTGATCATGCAATATTTTTCAAGAACAAAAGTTACAGATGCCAATAGAGTTGACCTTATAAACAATCAGGATTCTTTTACACAATAAGTTGGTGATCTGAAATAAATGTTTAAAAATATTTTTAGGAAACAGAGAAATTATCATTTGAGATCTGAAATGAAAGAAAAAAGGAAGGAAAGAAAGAAAGAAAGAAGGAAAAAAGAGAAAAAATACCGAACTGTTTGTTTACTATGTATGTGTGAACACAAGTATGTGTGTGCCATAAGAATAAGATCAATATCATACTTTCTTTTTGTATTCTCATTGCTTAGACTAGTGCATCACACATAATAGGTGCTCAATAAGTATTTGTTGAGTGAATGAAGACATAGGGAGAACAGACAGTAATGCCAGAGTAAAGAGACCTGGTTAACCAGGGTATGGGCACTCCAAGAGAAAAAGTAGTATCCTTCAGAGTGTCATGTACATGAAACCAGCCAGACTTAGCTAGATCCCCCTATTAGGGTGAGACAGGTGCTTGGGCAACTGAACACAGAACAGTAGAACACACAAGTAGAACACTTGCACAGTGTTCAAGAGCTATTGGCCATCTTAGGACTTGGGAGATAGTAATAGGAGACTAAAATGGAGTAATACAACCATCCAACATGTGGTTAGGCTATAGGGTTACTTGGAAATCCAGGCAGACTGTCAGTCCATGGGTAATCTAACAACTATTAATGAAATATATGCCATGGGGATGGTATATGCAGTCATGGGAGGATTTCTAGACAAAGGTACAGGTGTCTTTTCCTAACTATTGCAATGCTACATAGGGGTTTGTATTTGACATATTCACTCTTTTCCAGACTATAATTGTATATTTTTAATAGCCACATCAAAAGAAAAACCATAATTTCTTTAAAATTTAAAAATATTTTAGTATGAAATAACTTTAGGCAAAGTTGCAAAAGCAGTACAGAGTTCCTATATAACTTGTGCTCAACTCCCCTTAATGCTAGCATCTTACATAAACACAGTACAATGATCTAAACCAGGAAGTGATAGTACACTAATGTCAACTAAATTGGGAGCCTTATTCAAATTTCCTCTTTTTCTCCACCAATATGCTTTTTCTGTTCTAATGATATATTCTAGGATACCACATTGTATTTAGTTCTCACATCTTCTTAGTCTCCTCCAACTTGAAGTCACAACTTCTTAAGAGAAAATTTTTATTCTTTATTAGAACAAAATGTTAAAAGTTAAATTCTCACTACTATGATTGGTATTTCTTGGGTCCTTCCCCACTTTCAGAGCATGGCCAAGAAAAGGAAATAAGAGTCTGTGTTTCTTTCAAGAGACTTGCAGCTCTTTTTCCTGGGCTTCTCCAATAATTACTTTGCATTGTTTAGCTTTGTAGTTTCTGCAGAATTTGGGGGACCTTTCAAAATCACTGGACCACTTACTTTTTAGTTAAGCAGTTGCAGCAATTGTGAACTAGAGTAGAAGAGAGGAGAAGAGTAGAATAGAGAAGAAACCAGATGGGCTTCATTCAGCAGGACATCGTGTTGCTGAGAACTAGGAAATAGGTATTAGGAATTAAGAAGGTAAATACCACCTGAGGGACAGAAACGAGGACTGATCTCATTGGCTCAGTGCTACACAAGTATCATAAATAAGTGGGGTGGGTACAAAAAAACAGGACTTGTGTGATGACCAGAAGCACAGTTTGTTATGAAAATGGGAAGTGTCACTCTGGCTGAAAGTCAAGAATGAAACAGACTATGGGGACCTAGAGTATATACACCACCTTGAAAGAGGGTAGCTGGTATTTACCTCTGTGTGTTATTTATAACCAGAATGTGAGCTCAGTGTTGCAGGATCTCAGATGCTTTTTTCAAGAGTACTTTTGTTTCTCCAAAATAATTTTATGTGAAAATTCTTATTTTTAAATGTAACTAATTGGTCTCTGCATACCAGTTCAAGAGTTTCTCTTGAAACTCCTTCTATTTTTGAATTGTTCAAGAATTCCCAGGACTTTTTCTCAATCAGAGCTCAGTGTTCTTCCAAATGCTGTTAAGGAGAAAAAAAGAAATCTGCTGTCTGATCAGTCTTCTCTTGCTTTACTTCTTCCTGCCATAGAATGGTCATTCTTAAAGATGGGTTTGAACGAGTTTTAGTCTACTGCTGTTGGGTGGTCTTTGCTGATCCAGATCTTTTTAGGCCATGGTTGTCACATTGAACTTCCACATTATAGCTCTCCTCATTTCACATCCCTCCACTCAGCCACTGCTCTCTAATGCCCAGAAAACATGTTAGATTAACTTTGTCCCTCGGAGCTGCCAATGTCATCTAGAAGCTCTTCCCATGACAGTTTTTCTTGACAAAGTCTTTGGCCTTTTGGTGAAACTCCAGTCTTTGGCCCAGAAACCTGCATTTCACAGGGCACATTTATTTTACTTGATTCTTTCATCAGTCCTATGTGATTTACTCTATACTAGCAAGACCTCTCAACTCTGAATTTTGAGAAGTAGAGACAGTAGGGGTTGACACTTCCATTTTTTTTTTTTTCAGTCCCAGGAAGCTGAAACTTCATCACACAAATTCACCTACCTCTTCCTAGTAACCAGCTCTACTGAGGTAGCTTTGGCCTAAAACACTAAATGAACAAACGAATAGTCTGATTACAGCTGTCCTGAAGGACAAAAAGTAGGGGTCACATTGTAGTTTCATAACTCAGTGGTGCCATTCAAATGATTCAACCCAAAACAAAGAAGGTATGGTCAAATGTGACCCATAATTCTCATCCTTAGACGTAGGAGAGGTTGCCCTAAATTTAAAAATCTTCCCTCAACTAGTAGTTAATATAATCTTTGCCTTGATATACATCCTGGTCCCCGATTTGAACAGTATGATAAAGTCATTTTTAAATAGGAAGTCAATTTAGGAAATAAAAGAGAAAAATACAGAATTGTTAAATATAATAATTTGACAGAAAAATCTTACTTCCCCATTCTGAAGTTGGAATTGAAAATAAGCAAATTAAAAAAAAAGAAAAAGAAAATAAGCAAATTGATAACAAATCTTTGGTAGGCAGTAAGTGCAATTTAGATATTTGTCTTAATATATGCATTCAAATATCTGTAAGAAAATTTCAGCAGCCCCCGATATATTGTGTAGATACAGATTTGTTGCTGGTTAGATCTTTCACTTAACCTCCTGTACAAAGTGAACAGCCAAGGAATGCTACAGCCCTCACTGAGTCTGCAATGATTCACTCTGTGGCCTTTTAACAAGAAGTAGCTTGGATACCATTGATGGCAAGGGTACAAACGCTTCTGTTTGTGAGAGTCTGTGTTTCAAAGATTTGTCGGTACTGAATTTCCTCCTTGATCAGGAACAATACTTTATTTTGCTTTTTCTTTGCTTCTACTTTTTCCTGAGGGACCTAAGAATTGTTTCAAACTTGTACCATGTATTAACTTTCTGGATAGGCTGTAGCAAGTTCATGAGCTTTGAGAGAGAGACAACACTTAGGGAAAAGCTCCCAGACTTGTGGGAAGGACCCAGGAATCTTGCTTTTAGCTCTGGAATGCTGAGAGCAGCCCCCTACTCACTGGTAATGGGAGAAAATAACATTGGCTCTGTGGGCCTCACAAGACTGTGTGAGAAATAGAGCATTATTTATTTGATAAATCCAGAAAGTACAAATATAAAATAGGGTGAAAAACTGTATTAAGTTTTAAGATTAAAAAATTACTGTTAATCTAATTAAAAAGTCAATATATGGTTTTTGTTAGTATACTCAATTTTATCAATGACAGGAAAAGAATCGCATGATATGGCTAAATTGCTCAAAATGTTGACCTACTATTTATGTATTCTTTAAGAAAACCATAAAATAAAATTAAAAAAAAGAAAACCATAAAATACTGCTCTTTTCTTTTTTAAAGATTTTATTTATTTATTCATGAAGGACACCGAGAGAGAGAGGCAGAGACATAGGCAGAGGGAGAAGCAGGCTTTCTGCAATGAGCCCGATGTGGGACTCGATTCTGGATCCCAGGATCACGCCCTGGGCGGAAGGCAGACTCTCAACCGCTGAGCCACCCAGGTGTCCCAAAATACTGCTCTTTAACACGGTAACATAGGTCAAAATGTTAATACTAGGCATCCTTATTACTTCTTTTCCTGAGAAAATAATTGCAACATGAAACAGAACTCTGGATAAAATAAGTCCTGGACACAAATTCCAATTTGTAGTTTACATTTCCTCAATCTTATACCCATTTTAGGCATGAAATTCGGTAATTGTTGTCTTTTTTCCTTTGAAGATTCACATTTGCATTTGGGTGTAGATGTTTTGAGAATCTGTTTTTGAAAAGTAGACTGGTGCAATGGATTTAGAAAGACCATGATCAGTGATCCATTCAACAAAAAATAAATTTTACCACCCACATGGTGTTATCACAACCTTTTTCATAGAAGAGAAATAAGTGTTCAGAACAAATTAACTCAGAGCCTCTCCAAGATTTCTCTTTAGAAGTCTGTGGTCTTCCATCCAAGTACTAACCAGGTCTGACCTTGCTTAACTTCTGAGATCAGATGAGATCTGGTGTGATCAGGATGATAGAGTGAGGCAAACCAAGAAACAGATTCTTAACTATAGAGAACAAACTGATGGTATCAGAGGGGAAGTGTGAGTGGGGATGGGTTAAATGGGTGATGTGGTTTAAAGAGTGCACGTGTAATGAGAGCCTGGTGATGTCTGGAGGTGTTGAATCACTATATGGTACATGTGAACTCCAAATTACATTGTAAGTTAACTACTTGGAATTTAAATAAAACGTTTTTTAAAAAAGAAATACTTGGAATTTTTTCTTAATTGATATTTCACATTAATAAATTGGCATCCTTAAAGGCTGGAAGTCAGGGCATTTGATTAAGCCCAGTTACCATGAGAATAATCTTCAAGATTTAGTAAAGGATATTTTGAAAGATGGGCCAAGATGATTCCCATGATGAAAATCAGTGTAATGATATTAAGGGCAAACCATTCAAGTCCATCATGGCTTCAGGCACTTCAGTGGATTCCTGACCTAAGTCACCTCTTCCTAAAAGTTATTGCCAAAGTTTTTACACAGACCAACATTTAATTCTACTGACTTTTTAAATACTCAGTTCATTGATTAAAATAATTGGATAAAAATGTGGAGTATACAAAATGGCTCATTTTAAAATGGATTCAGACATTTTACAGGTGAAACCAACTAAGTCTTCCCCCTCCAGTATAAAGATACATATGGCTGTAAAGGGAGATTTACTTGTGTCCAAAAAGCAATATTATAAAAAGGTCATATCACACACATACCATGACCTTTTGTATCCACAGAAAAACACACAAACACAAGCACATACGCACACTTTCACTTGCCACTTTATAAAGCTCTTAGCATGGTATGTCCATACTACCTTTGTAAGACTTTAAAAAAAGTGTAATTGAAGAATGACCCAAAGTGAAAAATATAAATTTCAGAGGCAAAAAAATTGGAAATATTTTTCTTCTTTTAATAGGTTAGTTTAGATTTTTGTTAATATGACAGGCATTTGGATTTATACTTTTATAATATTACACTATACTTTAAAATATTTTCATATGGGTTTCTCTTGGAGTACAATTTGTAGAAAATTTGTGTATTAGAAAATATAGGGCTATATTAAAGGCTAGAAGAAGTTTAAAAAAAATAAAGACTAGAAGAAATTTTCATCACAAGCAAACGTTATAGATTTGAGTTCTCATAGCCATTTCTTTCTTAGCCAGCCTATGCAGAGCTGGGAAAGGTAATGTTATGCAAAAACTGCTTTCTGATAAATTGCCTTATCTAACTGATCTCACATTCAGCTCTTCCTCTTCTGTTTCTGGTACTAAGTCAGGTCGAAGGATGGTCACCAATCCATACTCCCTCTACCCACTTGAAAAAGGGATCTGATTTTGGATCTTGGAAAGTGCATTCTAGCTTTGAGAAAGTTTTTTGGGATCAACTGTGCTGAGAGCACACCATAAGTTCCTGTCCTCCGAAGCTCCTCCCTCTTTTGATTGTCATCACTTTTGGCAGGCTTCCTATCAATTTTGTGATTTGGAGTTCCTACTGTTCATTAAATTCATTTCTCTTTCACATCCTGCTTGTTACTTTTGAGCAATTTGTAGCAGAAGAAGAAATGATAAAAATATGCTATCTTCAAACAGGAGGTCCTTTTTACTCTATTTAATATGAAGTGCTTTGATTCTAGTTTGGTTATAACTCTGTTAAGAATTTCATTTTGATATTCTATTTAATGTGCTGATTTTTAGAAGAGAGTTTTTAAAATTTCCAAATGTAAAGGATCCTTTATTGTGGTGTGTGTGTGTGTGTGTGTGTGTGTGTGTTGGCTTGTGAGGGGAGGCTATCTTTTTTAAGATATATTTATTTATTTTGAGGAGCAGACAGAAAGAGAGGGGGAGAGAGCATCCCAAGCAGACTCCTCACCACACTGAGCATGGCACTGGATGCAGGAATCAATCTCCTGACCCTGAGATCATGATCTGAGCTGAAATCAAGAGCCAGCAGCTTAACCTGATGAGCCACCCGGAGGCCCCATATGATGGACTGCTATGCAGACATTTAGAAAGAATCACAGTTTAAAAAAATATTTCATGACAGATAACATGTGTCACGTAGAGAACTGTCAACTTACCGGATGATTCTAATTTAGGGGAGGGAATACGTCAATATATATGTGTATATTTTATGATCTTTTTAATTTAAACTCCAGTTAATGTACAGTATAATATTAGTTTCAGGTGTACAATAGAGTGATTCAGTACTTCCATGCATGACCCAGTGCTCATCACAAGTGCCATCCTCAATCCCCATCACATATTTACCCCAACCCCCTCCACCCACCTCCCTTCTAGTAACCATCAGTTTGTTCTTTATAGTCAAGTCTGTTTCTTGGTTTGCCTTTCTCTCACTCTTTTTCCCCTTTGCTAATTTTTTTTTTTTTTTTTGCTGGAGTCTCTTTCTTTCTTTCTTTCTTTCTTTCTTTCTTTCTTTCTTTCTTTCTTTCTATATTCTTTTATTGGAGTTCTATTTGCCAACGTATAGTATAACACCCAGTGCTCATCCCGTCAAGTGCCTCCCTCAGTGCCCATCACCCAGTCACCCTATCCCCCCCACCTCCCCTTCCACTACCCCTTGTTCATTTCCCAGAGTTAGAAGTCTCTCATGTTTTGTCACCCTCTCTGATTTTTCCCACTCATTTTCTCTCCTTTCCCCTATAATCGCTTTCAGTATTTCTTATATTCCCCGTATGAGTGAAACCATATAATGTTTGTCCTTCTCTGATTGACTTACTTCACTCAGCATAATACCCTCCAGTTCTATCCAGGTTGAAGCAATTGGTTGGTATTTCTCGTTTCTAATGGCTGAGTAATATTCCATTGTATACATAAACCACATCTTCTTTATCCATTCATCTTTTGATGGACACCGAGGCTCCTTCCACAGTTTGGCTATCGTGGACATTGCTGCCATAAACATTGGGGTGCGAGTGTCTCGGTTTTTCACTGCATCTGTATCTTTGGGGCAAATCCCCAGCAGTGCAATTGCTAGGTCGCAGGGTAGCTCTATTTTTAACTCTTTGAGGAACCTCCACACAGTTTTCCAGAGTGGCTGCACCAGTTCACATTCCCACCAACAGTGTAAGAGGGTTCCCTTTTCTCCGCATCCTCTCCAACATTTGTGGTTTCCTGCCTTGTTAATTTTCCCCATTCTCACTGGTGTGAGGTGGTATCTCATTGTAGTTTTGATTTGTATTTCCCTGATGGCAAGTGATGCAGAGCATTTTCTCATATGCATGTTGGCCATGTCTATGTCTTCCTCTGTGAGATTTCTGTTCATGTCTTTTGCCCATTTCATGATTGGATTGTTTGTTTCTTTGGTGTTGAATTTAAGAAGTTCTTTATAGATCTTGGAAACTAGCCCTTTATCTGATACGTCATTTGCAAATCTCTTCTCCCATTCTGTAGGTTGTCTTTTAGTTTTGTTGACTGTATCCTTTGCTGTGCAAAAGCTTCTTATCTTGATGAAGTCCCAATAGTTCATTTTTGCTTTTGTTTCTTTTGCCTTCGTGGATGTATCTTGCAAGAAGTTACTGTGGCTGAGTTCAAAAAGGGTGTTGCCTGTGTTCTCCTCTAGGATTTTGAGGGAATCTTGTCTCACATTTAGATCTTTCATCCATTTTGAGTTTATCTTTGTGTATGGTGTAAGAGAGTGGTCTAGTTTCATTCTTCTGAATGTGGCTGTCCAATTTTCCCAGCACCATTTATTGAAGAGACTGTCCCTTTTCCAGTGGAGAGTCTTTCCTGTTTTGTTGAATATTAGTTGGCCATGGAGTTGAGGGCCCATTCTGGGTTCTCTAATCTGTTTCATTGATCTATGTGTCTGTTTTTGTGCCAGTACCACACTGTCTTGATGATCACAGTTTTGTAGTACAACTTGAAATTTGACATTGTGATGCCCCTGGCTCTGGTTTTCTTTTTCAATATTCCCCTGGCTATTCAGAGTCTTTTCTGATTCCACAAAAATCTTAGGATTATTTGTTCCAACTCTCTGAAGAAAGTCCATGGTATTTTGATAGGGATTGCACTGAATGTGTAAATTGCCCTGAGTAGCATAGACATTTTCACAATATTAATTCTTCCAGTCCATGAGCATGGGATATTTTTCCATCTCTTTGTGTCTTCCTCAATTTCTTTCAGAAGTGTTCTGTAGTTTTTAGGATATATAATCCTTTACCTCTTTGGTTAGGTTTATTCCTAGGCATCTTATGCTTTCGGGTACAATTGTAAATGGGATTGACTCCTTAATTTCTCTTTCTTCTGTGTCTCATTGTTAGTGTATAGAAATGCCACTGATTTCTGGGCAATGATTTTGTATCCTGACACACTGCCAAAATGCTGTATGAGTTCTAGCAATCTTGGGGTGGAGTCTTTGGGGTTTTCTATTTACAGTATCATGTCATCTGCAAAGAGGGAGAGTTTGACTTCTTCTTTGCCAATTTGAATGCCTTTTTTTTCTTTTTGTTGTCTTATTGCTCAGGCTAAGACTTCTAGTACTATGGTGAATAGTGGTGAGAGTGTACATCACTGTTGTGTTCCTGATCTTAGGGGAAAGGCTCTCAATTTTTCTTGTGAATGATATTTGCTGTGAGCTTTTCGTAGATGGCTTTTAAGATGCTGAGCAATGTTCCCTCTATCCCTACATGCTGAAGAGTTTTAATCTTCAGGATACCGTATTTTGTCAAATGCTTTCTCTGCATCTATTGAAAGGATCATATGGTTCTTGTTTTTTCTCTTGTTGATGTGATCTATTATGTTGTTTTATGAGTGTTGAACCAATCTTACATCCTGGGGATAAATCCCACTTGGTCATGGTGAATAATCTTCTTAATGTACTGTTGGATCCTATTGGCTAGTATCTTGTTGAGAATTTTTGCATTTGTGTTCATCAGGGATATTGGTCTATAATTCTCCTTTTTGGTGGGGTCTTTGTCTGGTTTTGGAATTAAGGTGATGCTGGCCTCATAAAATGAGTTTGGAAGTACTCCATCCCTTTCTATCCTTTGGAACAGCTTTAGTAAAATAAGTGTTATTTCTTCTTTAAACGTTTGATAGAATTCCCTTGGGAAACCATCTGACTCTGGACTTTTGTGTCTTGGGAGGTTTTTGATGACTGCTTCAATTTCCTCCCTGGTTATCGGCCTGTTCAGATTTTCTATTTCTTCCTGTTCCAGTTTTGGTAGTTTATGGTTTTCCAGAAATGCGTCCATTTCTTCTAGATTGCCTAATTTATTGGCGTATAGCTGCTCATAGTATGTTTTTATTTTTATTTTTATTTTTTTTCATAGTATGTTTTTAAAATCATTTGTATTTCCTTGATATTGGTGGTGATCTCTCCTTCTTCATTTGTGATTTTATTAATTAAAGTATTTTCTTTTTTTTATTTTTTTATTTTTTTTGAGTATTTTCTCTTTTGTTTTTATTAAGGCTGGCTAATGGTTTATATATCTTATTAACTCTTTCAAAGAATCAACTCCTAGTTTTGTTGATCTGTTCTACAGTTCTTCTGGTCTCTATTTCATTGAGTTCTGCTCGAATCTTTAGTAACTCTCTTCTTCTGCTTGGTGTAGGTTTTATTTGCTGTTCTTTCTCCAGTTTCTTTAGGTGTGAGTTTAGCTTGTGTATTTGAGTTTTTTCCAATTTTTTGAGGGATTCTGGTATTGTGATGTATTTCCCTCTTAGAACTGCTTTTGCTGTATCCCAAAGATTTTGAACAGCTGTGTCTTCATTTTCATTAGTTTCCGTGAATCTTTTTAATTCTTCTCTAATTTCCTGGTTGACCCACATTCATCTTTTAGCAGGATGCTCTTAAACATCCATGTGTTTGAGTTTCTTCCAAATTTCTTCTTGTGATTGAGTTCAAATTTCAAAGCATTGTGGTCTGAAAATATGCAGGGGACAATCCCAATCTTTTGGTATTGGTTGAGACCTGATTTGTGACCCAGTATGTGGTCTATTCTGGAGAAAGTTCCATGTGCACTTGAGAAGAATGTGTATTCAGTTGCATTCAGATACAAAGTTCTGTCCATACCCGTGAAATCCATCTGGTCCAGTGTATCATTTAAAGCCCTTGTTTCTTTGGTGATGTTGTGCTTACATCTGTCATTTGTAGAATGCACCATGTTGAAGTCTCCCAGTATTAGTGTATTATTATCTAAGTATGTCTTTACTTTGGTTTTTAGTTGATTGATATACTTGGCAGCTCCCACATTAGGGGCATAAATATTCATGATTGTTAGGTCTTTTTGTTGGATAGACCCTTTAAGTATGATATAGTGTCCCTCTTCGTCTCTTACTACAGTCTTTGGGATAAACTTTAATTTATCTGATATGAGGATTGCTACCCCTGCTTTTTTTTGAGGACCATATGAATAGTAAATGGTTCTCCAACCTTTCATTTTCAGGCTGGAGTTTTCCTTATGTCTAAAAAGAATCTCTTGTAGACAGCAAAGAGATGGGTATTGCTTTTTTATCCAGTCCAAAACCCTGTGTCTTTTGATGGGATCATTTAGCCCATTCACGTTCAGAGTAACTATTGAAAGATATTAATTTAGTGTTATCATAATACCTATTCAGTCCCTGTTTTTTGGATTACCTCTTTGGGCTTCCTCTTCACATACAGGGTCCCCCTTATATTCCTTGCAGAGGTGGTTTGGTGGTCACATACTTTTTCAGTTTCTGCCTATCTTGGAAGCTCTTTATCACTCCTTCTATTCTGAACGGAGCCTTGCTGGATAAAGTATTCTTGGCTGCATGTTCTTCTCATTTAGTACCCTGAATATATCCCGCCAGCCCTTTCTGGCCTGCCAGGTCTCTGTGGAGAGGTCTGCTGTGAATTTAGTATTTCTCCCCATATAAGTTAGGGATCTCTTGTCTCGTGCCTTTAAGGATTTTCTCTTTATCTTTGGAATTTGCAAGTTTCACTATTAAATGTCAAGGTATTAAACAGTTTTTATTGATTTTTTTTGGGGAGGGGGGAACCTCTCTATCTCCTGGATCTGAATGCTTGTTTCCCTCCTTAAATTAGGGAGGTTTCAGCTATGATTTCTTCAAATATGCTGTCTGGCCCTCTGGCCCTCTTGGTGCTTTCTGGAACCCCAATTATACGTAGATTCTTCCTTCTGAGGCTATCACTTATTTCCCTTAAACTTTCCTCATGGTCTTTTAATTGTTTTTCTCTCTTTATCTCAGCTTCCTTCCTTGCCATAAATTTGTCTTCTATGTCGCTCACTCTTTCTTCCATCTCGGTAACCCTTGTCGTTAGGCCCTCCAGTTTGGATTGCAACTCATTTAATTGATTTTTAATTTCGACCTGATTAGATCTAAATTCTGCAGTAATGAAGTCTCTAGAGTCCTTTATGCTTTTTTCCAGAGCTACCAGTAGCTTTATAATTGTGCTTCTGAATTGGCTTTCTGACATCAAATTGTAATCCAAATTCTGTAATTCTGTGGCAGAGATTACTGTTTCTGATTCTTTCTTTTGTGATGAGTTCCTCCTTCTGGTCATTTTGCTCAGTGCAGTGTGGCTGTATGAGTGGGATGCATCAAGAACATCAACCACGACCTAAGCAAATTTCACCCTAGATGATTCTGACGAGGTCAGACACCAGAAAATGAAAACAAAGATCAGAACAAAATAAAACAGAATGACCACTAAAGTGAAAAACAAATTTTAAAACTAAGTAGCAAAAAATAAAAGGCCTAGTATCCCAAATAAGAAGAAAAAAAAGAAAAAAGAAAAAAATAGAAAAAAGCAAAAGTAGAGGAAAAAAAAAAGAAAAAAGAGAAGGAAAAAAGGGTACTGGGAGATGGTGGTTGTGAAAAAGTTGTAGTGGAGGGAGAATGTAGTCTACCTGAGGGGTTCTAGAAGGTTATCCTCTTGGTTCTGCGTGTATTAAGTTCTGTATGTTAGAAGATGCTCAGTCCCAAATTTATATAAGCCACCAATACTTGTAGAAAACCCCTCCATTGACCATCAAAACATAAACTACATAAAAGAGGGGGGCAGAATGGGAATGAAGAAAGAGTATAATCTCACAGAATGAGCAAGCGGGGTATTCCACTTGTTCTGGGCGCATGCTGGTCATGTTTTAGAAGGTATTAACTTCTGCCTTTGTAGAACAAAATCATGCAGAGGAAACAAAAAGCACAAAACAAAAAACCCGTCTCTCTTATATCTCCCAAAATTAAATTGAGTACGTTGAAGGGAATCTAGAAGTGGAAAATATATCTACAACCTGTAATTGTAGAAATATGCAAGTAAATAGGAAGAAACCTAAAAATGAAGAAGTGGTAAAATATTGTAGTTAAGGTGAGAAAAGAGAAAAGATATTGGAAATTTTTAGTCTGATATAAAAATGAGTTATACTGGAAAAAGTGAAAAAAAAGGAGAGGTAACTTCTGGTTCTATATACTATAAGTCCCTCGACTTCCCCAGAGCTTTCCAGTGCTGCCTGGTCAAGAGCTTTCTCTTCCCCTGTCCTTCCAGCTGGTCTTCCGGGGGAGGGGCCTGCTGTGCTGATTCTCAGGTGTGTGCACCTGGGGGAGATGCCCCACCCCCTGCCAGATGGATGGCTCAGTGGGAGCTGTTTACCGCATGAGGCCCCTGTTCCCTGGGGCCCCACCTCTCCCAGGCACAGGGTGACACCAGGAGGAACAACACTGGAGGCGGCCAGGTCTCCAGCCCTGGAGTCAGTTCCCCCAATAACCACCCGCAGCTCCCAGTCCGCAGGGGCCTGGATGCTCCCAGGGCAGGGGGTGCTGACCTGCACAGCTTGGGGGCACCCGGCGGCAGGAGGGTCCTCGCTGTCCTGGGCCCTCCCCACCTCCACCTGTCCCGGGGGAGCTCAGGATCCCGGCTGTGTCCCTGGGAGCCCTGGGGCCCGGGGCCTGCGCTGCTGGGATCGTGCTCCCGGCCCGAGGCTCCCGAAGGCAGCAGGGCGCAGCCCCCTCCACCCGGAGCCCTCGCCTGACCCCCGGCTTCTCCCCGAGGCCCCGCCGGGCGCTCCAGCCCTTTCCCGAGCTCGGCCGCGGGGTGTGGGGCGCTCTCCCCCGGGCGCACCTCCCCTGTTAGTGACCCCGGGAGACCGGAGGCCCCTCCGCCCCTCCTGCGATCCTGCCCAAGTTCCCTGCTCAGCGCCTTTGGGTCCGGGAAGAATCCGGTGCAGATTTTTAAAGCTCCCGCCTCTCCGGGGCTGGGCTCTCCTGTCCGGAGGCTCTACCCCCCCCAACCCCCCGCCTTAGCCCGGCTCCTCGCGGGGCCCCTCCCCCCTTGATTCTTTCTTATTGTATTTTTTTCCACCTTCCTATCTTGTTAGAAGCGAAAACCCTTCTCTCTATAGCGTTCTGGCTGCTCTCTCTTTAAATCTCAGGTAGGATTCGTAGGTGTTCAGGATAGTTTGAAAGTTATCCAGGTTGAGTTGGTGGGGCCAGGTGAGGTGAGGACCCTACTCCTCTACCATCTTTGAAAATCCCCCCTTTGCTCATTTGTTTTGTTTCTTAAATTCCACGTATGAGTAAAATCATATGCTATTTGTCTTTCTCTGACTTAATTTTCTTAGCATAATACACTCTAGCTCCATCTACCTCATTGTAAATGGGAAGATTTCATTCTTTTTACGGCTGAGTAATATTCCAGTGTGTGTGTGTATGTGTGTGTATAATATCTTCCTTATCCATTTATCAGTTTGACATTTGGACTGTTTCTCTAATTTGGCTATTGTACATACATATTCCTTTGAATTCATATTTTTGTATTCTTTGGATAATGTATGCGTACATTTTAGAAAACTAGAATGTTATGTGAGCAATTTATCTTTTCTTTTATGCTTTTTTCTATTTTTCAAATTTTCAACATTAAACATATGATAATTATTTAATCAAAAGAAAATAAGAGTTAAACTAAGTTTTCTAAGGATAATGATGGATTATTTTAATTGGTTTATGTTTTCTAGTCTAGCACATGGACAATCTTCATAAATGTTCTATTAGTGTGTGAAAAAATTACTCTGTATACAATAGATTAAGCTTAGCAATTACCTTACTAAACTCACCAATTTTTATAGTCCAAATGATTTTTGAAGGAGAGGTAGTCAACTTTTCCACCATAATTGTGGATGCAGCAATTTCTCTTTGAGATTCTATGTTTTTCTTGTTTTCTCTATTTTTAAGCTTTATTATTAGGTAAATAAATCTCATTGGCTGATGTTTAAGTAGATTTGGATTTACATTGGAAGTTTTTCCTCAAAGCAAAGGGGTAGTCAAATTGGCAGGTGGAAGTCACAGAAAAGCATCTGCTAAATTATGACCAGAAACATATGAAGTATGAGTTTGTAATCTTAGATTAAGGTAACTAGTAAAATTCTTCATATTTTCCCAGATTTTAATTATTATAAACAATTCTTAAATTAATATCCTTTGAAGTGATTTTCCCCACATTGCCCTAACTTGCCAGGATTAATATGGCTCTAATGATACAGTTATTTTTAAAGATTTTTGATAAGTATGGCCAAGTTGTTTTTCAGAAAGATTGTACCACATAACCTTCCATTATGGACATGCGCATTTGGGCTCACATTTAAGCTCACATTTGCTAGCACTGAATACTCTCATTTTGGGATATTTGTTTGAATTATGAAAAGTAGCATCTCATTGAGTCAGAGGGAGCCAGTGGCCACCAAAATGCCTTCCTCCCTTCTTCGGCAGCATGAATCTATACATCCCCTCTTCCACACATGGCTGCTTAGCTCCAGGCCTCATTACTGCCATCACCCCCCCTTGCAGCTAGATTTCACTCTGTGGCTAGATTCTCAGCATCATGAACAGGTCATGTGCCACTTACGGATCTTGGTCTTAAAGCAATGCCTGCTTTCTCATCTTTTATTTCCCTGTCTTTGAGCTGGAATATGAAAAGCTTGTGATGATGTGTTTGGGAATAACAGAACTACAAAATGAAAGGAAATGGTGTTCCTGAATGATAATGTGAAACAAACCTTGTGGCCCAGTTGGCATGCTCAGCCATGAGTATTATGAAAGAGAAAAATGAATGACGTTCTTTAAATCACTGTTTTGGGGGCTGTTTATTATAGCACCCTAGCTTTCACCCTGATTTATACATTCATTTAGTTTTGAGTTGTTTGCTGAATTTACGTTGTAAAGTTCTTTTGTTGTATCTTAAATGGATTTGAAATTACTCCTTGTACTTTAAAGCTATAGTCTTTTGTTGTATATAATTTCACTTGCCTTCAAATTCTGTTTAGGCAATTAAATTTCTCAATCATATCAGCATCATGACCCATGCATTCCTCAAGTTTACTTATAAAATATTATATGCTAATATGGATAATCCCACTAATGAGAATCCTTACACTAATATTCTTTCTGATTCTGCCACTCACTCATCTGTAAAATTCATTTCCAAGACCTCTTCTAGTCCTCTAACTCCATGATTCAAAACAGCTTTCATACTTGGGAATGAATAAGAATGCAAAAATCTAAAAGCTACAACTTTAAACCACAAGAAGAAATAGATAAGTATCGTGGATAATCTAACTATTTTTGCCCTTTCCATTGTTTTGCTGTATTGAGAGATTAACCATCTCTTCCTCTTTCTTCCAAAACCCTCAAATTAGCTCAAGTTCAGAAAAGTTTTAAAACAAGGACAAAAGAATTGGAGATGGGACAGTAGCACGGGACATTTCAATTCCTTTTTATGAAGGTGAAAATTGGGTAGGGGTAACTAAACAATTTGAGTTGCGGACCTACTGATGTAGATAATTACCATGCAGAACCCATAAGAGATTCATAATTGGAGGCACCAGGTATTATGGAGGATATCAATAAACCCTTTCTCATATCTTGGGAGATGAGTTTTATTCAGGACTAAGAGACATGTCATTTAAAAGGATAGGTGAAGGGCACCTTGGTGGCTCAGTGATTAAGCATCTGCCTTTGGCTCCGGTCGTGATCCTGGGGTCCTGGGTTCAAGTCCTACATCGGGTTCCCTGCAAGGAGCCTGTTTCTCCCTCTGGCTAGATCTCTGCCTCTTTATGTGTCTCTCATGAATAAATAAAATCTTTAAAAAAAAATAAAAGGACAGGTGAGAGGTAGGGCTTAAAACATAGTATTTAATAAAAGTTCATACTGAACTATGGGATCCTCACTCATCTCATTTATTCCTAGACCTTCTGAAGTAATGTGTAAAGGAAATTCTGAATGACTCTAAAGAAAATTTCTTGAAGTAGTGAAATTTGAATTTCTCTTCATGAAAAGTACCTAACACCGTGAAAACCTATGTCATGGTACATCATCATAAAGCTTCAGAACAAGAATAAAGAAAAAAAAGTCTTAAAGTGTTCCTGAAAATAAAACAGCTCATGAAATAAAAGATAAGAATGAGATTACACACCTTAAGAGCAAAACTGGAATATAAAGAAAATAAAAGAAAAATAAATTCCCACTCAGCTCAGTGTGAGGATAAAGATATTTGCAAACATTCAGGGTCTCAAAAAGTGACTCATTCATCTTCCGTCCCAGGAATTGATTGGAGTATATGTTCCACTAAGATAAGGGAAGAAAAAGGAAGAAAAAGGCAGAGGCAGAGTCTTGAAAAGAGGGGAAGATACTGTGAATGGATTGTCAGGATGATGGCTGTGTCCTGGATCTCAAGAGTAGCCGGTCTGCATTGGAGCAGGAGAGTGGAGGAGTTGGACTGACATGTCCAGGACAGATTCTCTGAAGTACTAGAAAATTTGGAAGAATTTTTTTGCTAGGTCTATTTGAATCTTTGGGGAAAATTAGAGTTAGGCACATAATAGACCAATTCAAAAAAACAAATTAAAAGTAAACTATTAACTAGGGAAAAGAATTATATAAAATGCCAAAGTAATTGTCGTATGCTTGGCAACAAACAATATTTACAAAGTCATAATACTGTAAACTCTGACTACTGATTTCACTGAACAACTAACTGTACTGTAAGTATATTGGAAAGGTGGGGGTGGGGTAGGATATGTGTCTACGAGATTATTAAATCTTCAACTATCTCTAATGCTATTTTATTTTTAAATAATGAATATAGATTTCCATAATAAAATAAAATTAATTTTAAACATGGATATTCATATTTTGCATTGAATTTCCAGGAATTTTCTTGAAATAATCTTTTTAATTTAAAACTGCTATCTATGCTTTTCAGAACTGATCACTGCAGTGCTGATCCAATTGTAAGACGAAGAGCGATGCAGCTAGATTTTTAAAATATTGTAAATAGATATTAAACTTTGAAAAGTATTCATCTCTGGTCAAAGTCCATTTCTTGTTTTTCCCAAAACTTTATCAATGTCTCCAGACTTTACCCACTTGTTTTTAGTGAATGTCGAAACAACTAAAATTCCATGGACTCCTCGGTAACAGGCCTTCTTATCCTACATAAAATGGAAAATAGGTGATTTGATGAATAAGGGTCCACTCTAAACAGAATAAAAGGGTCCACTCTAAGCAGAATATATATCACATTTTTATTTGGGGACAAGTTTTGTATCTTAAAGCACTCATATTAAATTACTTGTTTTTTCTTCTAACCCTTTGTTCTCCAGAGGTCTTGGCCATGCTTTCTGGATAGACTATCCTTCCTACTATTTGTTACTAGATCCATATTTGTGCCTCTATCAGACATCCAGTTAAAGTAAGTCTTCTTCATCAAGTCCACTTGAATAGTTCTACTCCACACTGATCATTCCATTATTCCATTTCTCTTAGCATTGACGTTTTGTGTTACATTAATTTGTACCTGTTTTCATGTCATCTTTGCTTGAGTTGTTATATCTTTTCATCTGCATTTTGTTCCCCTATTATATTGTAAATTTCCTGAGAATGAGGACAATGTCTTTAACTTCATTTGCATATCTCCATGACATCCACTAGAGAATGCCATTTGAAGACAGCACTCATTAAATCACATTTTCAATGACAAAATCACGTCTAGCTTCGGAAAATATGGCTTATGAAGCACTCGATATAGTTGTTATATGTATTTTCTCTCAGAAAGTCTTTAGGAAATATGCAGATAGAATATTATATACATAATACATGCTGAGTGACTTCAAAAAAATTTACAACCCAATGTACTAAAAGTAAAATTTTTTAAAAGTTGCAGATGGAATGTAGCAAAATACCATTGATTGATATATATAAATGCACAATTTGGACAGATAATAGTAATTAATCCATTTCAACAATCAAAATAAACAAACAACATAATTTCATATTATATTCTTTTCCACATATCTTAAACAGTAGTCAGCTTGACTTTATATATTTATATAAAAATGTAGGTTATGTGATGGAATTTCTATCAGGATTTGGCTTGCTATAGGATCCAAAATACATACAACCTCTTTGGCTTAAATATTTTTTAGTTTGTTTATTTATTTTTAGTAAGTTCTACACCCAACATGGGACTTGAACTCATGACCCCAAGACTAAGAGTCACATGCTCTTTAGTTTGGCTTTTTTTTTTTTTTTTTAAATAAACCTGCCTCAACTTCTTTTTTAATCTCATTAAAATTGTCTCAAATTTTCAGTTCCAGCATTCTGCTTATGGTTCCCCAATCAAAAAAACCTTAAAATACCAAGGAGCTCATTAAGTTCTAACAATTTCCAATAAGATTCCATGCCCCATCCCAGCAGTTATCACTTACAAAGTAGGGCCGAGAAATTTATTATTTTTAACAAGTGCCCTACTTATTCCTAATGTATCAGCAAATCAATGATTTAGTCTAGTTTCTTCATCACAGACATAAATAAATGAAGGCATTACACGTATGTGTGTGTGCTTTATGTATTGTAAATGTCATGCTGTTCCTCAAATCTGGAATTCTCATTCCTAATCCCTCACTAACCTCTATCCATGTCCCCATGGCATACTTCCACCTATATCCCTTGGGCAGTCCCAATTACATATTTTGTAAAAATTTGCCTTGCTTCCTCATTAAAACAGAAAAGTATTAATTTTGTTCAGACTTTATATTTATTAGGAGACATCTACTTTCCGATTTACTGGAGAACTTCTTTCCTTTGCTTATAATCACTTTATTTGCTACTACGGACAATATCTCTGAGATATAGGTTGGTATTGTTATCTTAATTTTATGGTTACTACATTTAATCTATTTTATGCTTATCTCTGTCTCAAGTTTAGGGCACTATACATCCTGGCCAAAAGTGTCTGCGACTTTCCCACATTCCTGTGATGTAACCCAGGCACTTTGTCCCATATTTGACAATAGCAGCCTCCTCTGAACCATACTTATCTCCAGAGGCATGATGATTTCTGCAGGTCTTCTAGGTGTGAAGTTATAGCGCGCATTTATTGCCTCAAGTAAACATTAGCAACAGGCTGTGGTTGAAAGTATCCCTAGTGGGATTTTATTCCTTAGCATTCAATGATGAGGAGAGTCCTTGCATGCCTGCCTGGCTCTATCAGAGACTTTCAATCATGTGTCCCTCCCTTCCCCTATTTTTTTCCAACCTCTGACATAGAAGTTCTCATTTGTTCATAAAAGAATTTGGTGTTCTCAAATGCAGAGAAGAACAGATAAAAGAAATGTAGGGAATCTGAGAAGCACCATGGAAAAGAGTTTGGAGCACACCCATTGTAGCCAGATGGCCTGAGTAGTATCAGACTTTGCCATTAATAGCTGAGTATCTTGGGAAAGTTATTTGACCTTATTGTGTCTCAGTTTTTCCATCTGTAAAAGGGGGATTAAAGGAGAATTTATTTTATAGAGCTGTTCTAAAGATTAGATACGTTAGCATTTGTAAAGCACTTAACATAATGTGTAGCACAGAGAGTGATATATAGATAAACAATAGGTGTTCTGGGCGATTGAAATGGATGATGGAGAAATAACTGGTTGCAGTTGTAGGATTTTATATCACCTTAAGAATTTGAATCATTTTAATATAGAAATCTGTATAGAAAAACCAAGGCTTCTATAGTACACAGGCTTCTTTCCTTTGTTGCTTTAGGCCATTAATTAGTGGCAAAGAGATCACAATGGTTAAGTTTGATATGCTGAAATGGTTACTATAAGAGACAAATAACTCTTCTTGCCAGGAGATAACTAAGTCCTCTGGTAAGTAAATATGAAAATAATGCTTACTTCTGGCTCTAGGAATCTTCTGAGCAATTCTACAAAATTCTCTGCTTGTAAATTCCTATAAATAAGTTGCTAACAATTTGCTAATGAGTGAGTCATTATGTACATTAGCAGTCTTTACCTACATAAGGGGAACACCCTTCTCCAAAAACTCCCTCTTCGCTCAAGTGTGGTAAGGCCTAAAACATTTGTCCAAACTTTTAATTAGCATTCTGTCTTTCAGACATTTTGTAACCATTTGAATTAGGTTTCTAGACTAGTAAATCTCTAGAAAAGTATTTTATGAACAAAAACACCACATCAGTGTCAAGAGCCACAAAGAGTGTACCAGAGATAAGCTACTTATTTCATCTTCTGATTATGGCAGGGCATAATCTAAAATAATCTGTTGTGAAAACAAACAAGCTATGGTTAAATTTAAATCTCTGATAAAAAAAAAAAAAAGCATGGCTATGAAGCAAATGAAGTCTGAATGTTTATTTTATTTTTTAAAAGATTTATTTATTTATTTGAGAAAGAGAGATGGAGAGAGAAAATGAGCTGGGTGGGGGCGGGGCAGGAGAGGGAGAAGCAGGCTTCCCATTAAGCAGGGAGCTCAAACTAGAAGCCTATTTCTAATTAGTTACTTTAAAAAATGTTTACCTATATGCTAAGTTGCTAAGATTATATTTAAGTGAGAGGCCCAAACTAGCATTCAAACCCTCGGAGTGTAGAGAAGCTACAGTAAAACCTCATAAATTATAAACAAGTGATTCTTTCAAAATACAACTCTTTATTTAGGCAGTAGAAAATATGTGTAACATAAAATACAAGTAAGGTGTTTGGAAACCATACCGGTTAGTTGCATATTGGAATACACTATGTCCATAATAGCCAAACTGTGGAAGGAGCTACAGTGTCCTTTGACAGATGAATAAATAAAGAAGATGTGGTATGTATATACAGTGGGGAATTAGCCATCAGAAAGGGCGAATACCCACCATTTGCTTCTACATGAATGGAACTGGAGGGTATTATGCAGAGTGAAATAAGTCAATCGGAGAAGGACAATCATCATATGGTTTCACTCATATGTGGAATATAAGAAATAGTGAAAGAGATTATAAGGGAAAGGAAGGGAACTGAGTGGGAAAAATTAGAGAGGGAGACAAACCATGAGAGACTACTAACTCTGGGAAACTAACAAAGGGTTGTGAGGAAGGGGAGGTGGGCGAGAGTATGGGGTGATGTGCGCTGAGGAGGGCACTTGATGGGATGAGCATTGGCTGTTCTACTATATGTTGGTAAATCAAACAAGTAAAACAAATATAAAAAAAAAGCATTGCTTGTTGGAAGTCTAAAATGCTTATCTTTCATCCAAGTAAATAATGTAAATCTAAATCCATGAGAATGTGTGCCTTTATTTTAATAAATATATTATAAAATATCAGTATATTTCTTTAATCAAATGGTATAATCTTAGTCTCATGAGAGTGGTTTCTTCTAAACTGCAGATATATTAGTTACAACGATGAAGTTAAGTTGCTGTTCTCTGCTTAACTACCTATGTCACAGAACTAAATATTATCAGAGTATGGCAATTATTCAGAAGAAAATCATCTTTGTTGATGTGAGATTTAATTGTTGAAATTGAAGAGGCCAAATCACTAGGCGTGTTTTATACTATCGAACTACAGATGCTCTCTGTGTCATACCCTGCAGCAACTTTTTAGGCATTCCATATGGCTAGCAGAACTACTAACAAGTACATACAAAAAACTGTGGGATGAAGCAAAACCGAACAATTCAGACAATTGATTTATGTGCAATAAGTGTCACTCAAGAAATTTTATGTTATTATAATTAAATAATTGTATGGTGAATTTTAATTCCAGCTATATAGGTTATTGAATGACTGTAATTTTGAAATTAGGCTAAGAGACCTAAAAACCTGCAGTCTTCCAGGTAATATTATTTTTTAGATCTTAGGCTAGTAAATGAGCTCTAATTTTAAGTTATGCAAGTAGATACTTATTAATATAAATAGAACATGATATTAAGTATATGATTCTATGAAGAGTTGCATAAATTCAGATAATTGTGCCAGTCTTACTGAATATAATCTGTGAAATAAAAAATTTGAATAGATTGACATACATGTAGACAGAAGTCCTGGTATGTTTGGAAAAGAGCACAAGACTTGAAAGTAGAGGAACTGAGGTTTTTGGATATGCTTACTGGGAATTAAACCTTGAGACAATTATTTCACCTCTTTAAGGTAATTTCTTTATTGTGGAAATTTGGGAAATGGGATAGCTGATCTTTAAATTCCATTCAGCTGTGTGATTTTCTAATTCTGCCCACCTCCTATTTTGTATTTGTATCTCATCAGGAGAGAGGGTGAGTATGGGAACAATAAGGTCATATGAGATGACAGGCTGTCATAAAGAAACATAATGCTCTGGATGCACTTAACTCTTGCTGGCCTGGACAGATTTCTTCCCAGAGTCCAGAACTATTATGATCTTTGAGGAAAAGTAGAAAATATACATGATACCAGGCAAGTAGTCTTCTATTTTTCCACCCAGGAGAAAGAAGACACCTGTAAGATACAGATGGAGACACTTGTCCAAGATTCAGGAGACCAGTACACCCTTCCTGCCCTCAGGTCCATAAACCAACTGATCCTTCCTTTAAAGTGTTTTCTGTATTTAAACTGGGGTGCAGAGGGGTTGCTGCATGCAACTGAAAATATATATAGTCAAGAATTTTAATAGCAAAGTGGATGAACAACATGAATAGCTCTTTTACAACTGAGAAAAGAGACACAGGGAAATACATTCTGCCTCACTAAAGCATAAAGAAGTTCAATGAAAACAATATGATATCCTTCTTTTGCCCACCAGACTGGCGGTTAAAGTGCTATCCCCAGATTTTGCAAGAGAGATAAAAATATGCCTGTTGTTGGATGTATAAATTACCATAAACAATATGGAGGGAAATTAGGCAACATGTATCAAAACAGAAATTGTGTGTATCATTTGAACTAGCATCTCACTTCTAGAAATTCATATTAAGGTGATAATTGTGCAAGTTCAAAAAGATATATGCTGAAGAAGCTTGATTGCAGCATTCAATAAAACAGAGTATTTTCAAGTAACAATTATCAGTGGAAAGTAATGCATTATAGACTACCATATGATGGAATAGTTTGTTACTACCTTATATAATATGATACATTTTATCCCTCTATTACTGTCTGTCTCCTCTCACTAGCATATAATCTTCAGAAGGCAGAGGCTTTGTCATTTCAATATTTTCCCATACCTATAACAGGGGCTTTATAAATATGGTTGAATGACTGAATGAATTGAAAAGGGTGGAGTATAGATGTGAAAACATATTCATGATCTTCTGTTGAAAGAAGAAAAAGAACAAAAGAAACTTCTAGCAAATATAATTGAGAGATATGAAAATAAAGATGAACAAATTAAAAATAGAAAAACAGTTAACAGAATCTCAAAATTTCCATGGAAGTTTGTTTTTGGATTTTAACAATAAAATTCTAAAATTTATCTGAGAAAATAATTAGGTAGTGATAGCTCTGAAATTTTGGAAAAAGAAGATTATCTGGAGTATCTGTGAGTAACTGAAGCAGAGAGGAAGGGCTTACTCCATAAGCTATATGGCATATTATGAAGTTAAAGCAATTTATATGTTAGGCGGGCACAAGAATCAATTGATAGGTCAATGGAACAGAATTGATGACCCAATAATTTATATAGCAGTAAGATTGTGAATTAGCAGGAAAAGAAATGGAGCTGAGATGATTGGAAAGTATAATATTAACTTTCTTTATTATGTCATACTCCCAATGCGTTTCAGATCAATCAAATGTTAACTGTAAAAACACGTGAAAAACACCCCTGCCAAAGTAGAGTAGATGTATCTCTGTGATGCTTGGATTGGGAAGCCCTTCTTAAAACCTAAAGCAAAGAAGATTTTGTGAAGGCAGAAAAGTAATTTCACTGCAATAATTTAAAATCTTTGAATTTGAAAATAAAATAAAAATAGAAGACAAAGTACAAAATTAGAAAATCATCTGTTTTTCAGGTTTTTAAAAAGATTTTATTTATTTATTCGTGAAAGACACGGAGAGAGAGAGGCAGAGACATAGGCAAATGGGGAGCCAGATGCGGGACTCAGTCCCAGGACCCCAGGATCACAGCCTGAGCCAAAGGCAGATGCCTCTAGGAAAATAATTGTAATGAAGCAGCAGAGCTACCAGAAATCTAACATGTGTAAATGAGCAAAGAGATGTCAATGTAACTCATAAAATAATAAAATTAAAATGGCTAATGGGTATATGAAGGTGTATTTGACTTTACCAAGACTCAGAGATACACAAATTAAACCAGATACTTTTTTCTTTGATTATATTGATCATTTATGTGATTATAAATTATAAAAAACAAACAACATTAGTAAGAATGGGGTAAGACACAGACCTTCCCACCACTTGTGGAGATGTGAATTGGCAAAAACCTTCAGCACTGTGGATCAGCATCTCTTAATATGCCAGCTGTTAACTCATTGTTTTTAGTATTATTTATTCATTCACATTGTTCTTCAAAAGTAAATCACATAAGTATTATCTAAACATATTAAATTGTCAAAGTGCACTCAAATGATGCAGAAAAGACAGAAGTTCTTCTACTCCACTTTAGCCCCATTTTCAGTAAAGTACAATGATTGTTACTGTGTTTTCTTACAAGTCGCTTTCACTGAAATTCCTATGTAAATGGAAAAATATATTGTTTGGCTTTGAGCATTTTTTATGTTCAGTGGATTATATATATACACACACACACACACATATACATATATACATATATCAGTGAGATATAATATATATATAATATATATACTTATATATTAGTCAGGTTGACCAACTTATTCTCTGGCTAACAAACCACCACCCAAGTCTCCTTGGTTTCACATATAAAAGTATATTCTTTACTGTGCACAGCTGTGCTTTTCCGCAGTGATGCGTAGATTAAGGCTGCCATCATGCAGCTATGTCATCCGGAAGACAAAGTTTCCAGGTTTCTGATGCAAGGGAAGAATGAGATTGAGGGCCATGTGCTGACTCAGAACGCTTCAGCTCAGGACTGGCAAGCATTAATTCCACTTAGAGCTCACTGGCCAAAAGTAGTCTCATACTCCCATGAGCATATGTCCTGGCTGGGGAATGTGGTGGAACACACAAATATTTGGCATAAATAGTATTTGTAGTAAATATCTCTGCTATAATATTGTATGTATTGTTTCCTTCACAGCATGAGAGTCTCAGGGTGGTTGGAGTGGTGGCTGGATTCCTTATAGACCACGGCAGAGGCTGCAAGCTGCTTCTGACCTAGCATGTCCGAGTATGGCATCATCACATTGTGACTCTGTTCTGTTCAATGTGACAATCAGATGATCCAGTTCGCTTTTTGACAAAGATCTTCAAAGGTGACAAAGGCCAGAGTTAGGGAACTAAAATGCACTGGCTTCTGTGTCAAGTGAATGCAAGTTGCTTTGGGTTATCTCTGTTATTGTAGAACTGAAAAAAACACATTTTCCAGATTATTATTGGATCAAGAACAACCCATTCTCATTCTCCAAAACCCCATGTCTTCTGCATAGGCCAAGCAGGAAAGTTAAATGGAGGAAGTGATAAGAATCATCATTCCTACATTTTTCAGGTTTTTTTTGTTGGTGACACTACAGCTTGTAATTTGTCAGGGAAAAGGTATGTCTTTGAATTTTTATTTTGTTGTTATTTTTTTTTGTTGTTGTTGTTATTTTTGTTACAAATACTTAAATATAGAGACTTCCAGTTGGACTTTGTATTATGAGATCTCATCCCAGTATAGATTCTGTGAATCACCTAGAAACTTAGAAAAGATTCCCTAGAAGATAGAGCCTGAGAGAAACAAGAGAAAGAGAAAATGAATCAGAAAGGAAAGGAGAACAAATGTAAGGGAGTATTATCAGCCTGGTCACAGTTTCTGCTTCTACTACTTCTGCTGTTTGTGCTGTTCTGCATTCTTAATCCTGAATCAACTTCCAAATTATAGAAAGATTACATGACCAGAACAAGGGACGTTCTTCTCCCTGAATTAGCTGCAAGTAAATTGCCAGTATAATGTCTGTTACTCTTAAATGATTTAATGCGTACTTCCAAACAACAAGCAGTTCTATATAACTGTAACGTAACCATCAAACCCCAAAATGAGTCGTTGCAGGTACATAATCCCTGCCATCTAATCCTGAGACACCCTTCCATGACGCCAGCAGCTCCAGCTGCTATATCCTGTAGAGCCTAAGGATCTCGCCTGTCCTCTCCTGTTGCCATTAAGTCCATGCTTCTGTCCTCCTTCAGTGTGGACTAGTTCTCCAGTCTTTCCTTAAGTTTTCTGGCCATAACCTTTTTTTTTTTTTTTTTTAGATTTTATTTATTTATTCATGAGAGACCGAGAGAGAGAGAGAGAGAGAGACAGAGACATAGGCAGAGGGAGAAGCAGGCTCCATGCAGGGAGCCCAACGTGGGACTCGATCCCGGGACTCCAGGATCACACCCCGGGCTGAAGGTGATGCTAAACCCCTGAGCCACCAGGGCTGCCATAACCTTTTTGAAGACTACAGGCCAGTTATCCAGTAGAATATTACTTAATCTTCATCTGATATTTCTTTGTGAATAGATTCAGATTACGCATCTTCCGGAGGAATATCTCAAAAGTGACCCTATTTGACTCTATTTGAGTCAAATCGGGTCATAGGGTCAAATGGTACACATTTTTGTTTGTTTATTTGTTGTGGGGATTTTTGTTTGTTTTTTGTATAATGCTTCTTCATTTTATTTATTTTTTATTTTTTTATTTTTTAAATGGTGCACAATTTTATTGATGAGGTTAATTTTGATCACCTGATTAAAATGGTGCCTGTCAATCTTCTCCAAATGTAAAGTCCACATTTTTATACTCCTTAACGCCAGTATTTTGGTGTCAGTGACTTTGAGATTATGTAATTATTCTGTGCCTTATCAAATTAAAAATGTTTTCATTTTTGTGTTCTATCAGTATGGACTCTAGATTTATTTTATTCAAAGGGTCATAATTCGTTACTGTTATTTATTTTGTTGCTAAACTTGTGCTAGATTTAGCCAGTGTTATGTGTCTTCAAGCTGGCTTCTGTGTCTTGGTGACACATCATCACTTTTAAATAACTTCTTTACTTTTTGGCACAATAAAACGTTCTAGATTCACCTTGAACTTTCTTGGCCACTGCCTGAGAATTAGCCATTAAAAAAAATAAATAAATAAATAAATAAAAAGCGCTAGGTGTATTTCTCCCTATCAGAGGGCTATAGCTCCTTGGCTCTTTCAGTGGCCAGAGCTAGGAAAGGCACACATGCACATACACACACATACACACATATAGACATACATACACATGTTCACATCTATATTTATTTCTATATTTATGTATAAGCTTCAAAGCCATGATTTCATCTCTATATTTCCAATTTCAATCCGACACCACAGAGTTTAATCTATTTTTTTGTATTTATAACTCCTGTCTCTGACAGTGAGAAACCCGGCTCCCATCATCTTAATATATTTGAGCAATCTACTTGTCTGTAAGCAGTCTTCTGTTACTGCACCCACCCCCTGCCCCGCGCCCCTGTGCTTTCCTCACTGCAGGCCCCAGCACCCTGCTCTGGACCTCACAGATCCTCTTCCTCCTCCTCAGCCCATCCCCCATCTTTCCCAGTGTAAATGCATATCTTGCTCAGCCCCAAGGAATGGATTTGGGACTGAATTGTTTAGAAAGAGAAGAAAGGGAGAGGGAAGGGAACAGGAGGAGAAATGGAGAAGAGTGAAAGATGGGAACAGAAAACACAGGGAAAGAGGGAAAAGAGGAAGCTGGATGCTACAGCAGATTTTAGCTCAATGATCGCTTGTCCCAATGGACACAGTCAGAGAGGCTGTGCAAACTGCTGCAAGGCTGAACACTCTGTTCAGAGGGAGGAAGAGTTCCTTCCTGTCTCCTGTCTCCCACTGGGCAAAGTCTCCTTGGGTATTTACTACCCTGAGCTTCTGGTTGCAGCGCCTGGCTTTTGCAGGCTCTTACTAGGAAAGCTAGAAGCCCCACAGATCTGCCAGGCAGCAGTGGTGATTCTTTCTGCTAGCTGGCCCTCATCTCAGTCCAAAGGCCTGACAATAGCAACAGCAGCTAATGGGCTCAATGACACACAAACCATTGCTGTAGCTATTCTGGTGGAAAACCAAGGCAATTGTGGGAGTCTAGAGCAGTGATTAAACTGATCTAGTACAGCCCATCCCTTCCCTGAGATCAAAAATGCAAGTCTAATTCTTCAAGCTAGAGGCCAGTTGCAATTTCCCAGAATATTAGCAAATCAAGCTACAGCTCATTGCTTGCAGTTTACCCCAGAATTATCATCACCATCATTATCAACAAAGGCAGTCATAACCATGTGCCACACCTCAGAGTGCTCTGCTGTGCTTTGTGCAAAGTGAAAGCATAAATGCCTCCTGACTTCGGTGGGGGATGTTATTCAAGAAGTCCATATCCACATAAAGAGGAAAGTTCAATTTCATTTATAATGGTGATGTAATGCATGCAAAATAAAATAATGTATGTACTGCATATACTAAATTATGTTCCTAAGCAGTTTTAATAGGCAGCTTTGATTTTGAAGGAATGTGGGGGTAAAAAGTGATTATTCTTCTATACAATTGATTTCTCTATGCCTTAGACCAGTGCTTCTCAACTGAGGCAAATTTATACCCAGGAGACATTCAACAATTCAGTCTGAAGTATCAACAGTGTTGGGGAACTCTGACCTAGGTGATGATATTTTTTTAGAGATTTTATTATTTTTATTGTAGCGAGCACACAGGAGGGGGCAACATGGTATTAGGAGGAGGGAGAGAGACAAGCACACTCGGCACTGAGAACAGAGCCCTATGCAGGGGTTCCATCTCACAACTCTGAGATCGTGACCTGACCTAAAACCAAGAGTCGGGATGCTTAATGGACTGAACCACCCAGGAACCCCCAGGTGATGGTATTTTAAGCTTCCTTCTTTAATGTAGCTTAATTTGTAGTTAAAACCTAAACCAAAGCAAACCAAAATAAAATAACTAAAACCACATAGGGGAAATATAACAAACCTAACCGTCAATTTGCAGTAATACCATTCCTGATATCAAAATGCCATGAAAGAGATCTAACACTCTCCTATGTATGTTATCTGTTGAAATCGTAACGCCAACCTAATTTTTACAATTGTTTTGAACAACTATATAGTCTTAGTTTTGGTTTTCTTGATTTCTAGAATGCAGCATCTAATACCAGCTGTCTCTCAGGTTTGCACATCCTCATAGTCTTCATTATCAAGAGTGAGGTGAATGCAGGAATCTGCTTCTAGCAAAGGAAAATCCCCTGAACGTATGCATGAACATGGAATCTGAAGGGCAGGAGTGATGATAAGCACACATGATGACAGGGATGGGTAGGAAGAAAGCCAAAATGTCTTGGTGTCCTGCGGTCTTGCCAAGCATTCACAGCTATTTTGGAGGTGCTAGGTAATGACTAGAAGTCCCACACATCCACAGTTTTCCTCAGAGCTACTCTGGGATCAGAGAACAGAATGTTCTCTTATATGTGAAAGTGTAAACTCACAATGTAAGGAAGGTACAACATATACTTTCTTGCTGCCTTAACGTACACTCTTTGACTTTATAGGACCTCACCCTATTCTCTCACACACAGCAAACAAAAAACCCAAAAACATCTTGGATCACCCGGGGTGTGTGTGTGTTTTTTTTTCCCCTTCGCTGAAGTGTATTCAAGTTTTGGGAGGTGATTGAGACTTGTCAACCAGGAAAAAAGTTGGTTGGAACCACTTTCCAATGGAACTCACATTCGAGGACTATGTGTGAGATGGCTGATCTGAAGGACGAGGAAAGAAGAAACATAAAATTAATTTATTCCTACTTGGAATACTTCTTTAAAAACTAAGCGGTTCTATTTAAAAGCTTAACATGTGTAAATGCAGTTAAGCATCACTGACATGGACTAATTATAGACAAGGACTGTAATAAATTAAAGAAATACTTAGAAGAAAAATAGCACTCGAACTTTTAAGTACTTACAGTAATCTGTAATCATGCTAATAAACTCCTCCTAAAAAAGGATTGCTCTAGAAAATTGTTTTGGTGTTTTGAGGTATAATCAGCAGTATTATCTTAATTAATTAATTAATTAATTAATTTTGTGTGTGTGCAAAAAAAAATGATTTTATTAAAGCACAGGGAAAGGACCTGTGGGTGGAAAGAGCTGCTGCCAGCATTATGGTAATTTAAAAAGTTATGTTTTGAAGTCATTAGAATAGTTTGTGGTAATTAAGTAGGTTTAAAATGTCCTCAGATGTGTATTTTTACTACTAATTTGCTCAGCAAAACCTTTTTTTGTAGATTGGATGAAGGAACTTTTAGTTCAGGTAAGATAATTGATAAAACTTACAAATTAGAAGAGTTGTAAATTAGTGAGATATATTATGCAAAGGAGAGTTTCCACTGGAAATAGGACATTGAATTTGGCAAGTCAGAAGTTAGGGTAACTTGAGGAGAAAGAAAGACCAATCTACAGTGAGTGAGTGGGATTTAAGGGAGAGGAAACCAGGGAGGTGAGTAATAGTGAGTTCTGAGATAGAGACTGAAGATGTTGGTCAATGGTAGCCATGAAGCTATGCAACTAACTTAAATTTTATGAAAATGGTCAAAGTCTGGAAGTTATTTTCTGCAGAGAACTTGGAAGAGAGCTGGTTGGGGGGAAATTAAAGTGTTGCCTTTGAGGTTGAAAACCATAAGGTCACAACAGCAAAAGAGAACCAATGATAAGAAATCAAAACAAACAAAAGTCATGTTAACATATCTGGGACCTGTATCCCTGAAGGCGATCACCTGACCTAAATCTTGTTCTATCTGTCCCATTTTAGCAACTTCTGCATACATCTAGTCAGTGGCTTCCTTCTATTTCAGCATGTTAGGTGAGGTGACCCCTGTTTCAGTCCTATCACCTTTCAGTGGTCAGCAGCAGACCTGAGTCTTGTCTTCCAAGAACTGGTTACAGTAATCTTGGCAGCCATAGCCTTTGTTTGATAAGGCAGTTCATTGTTCAGACTCCAAACCTGAAATTAGTTCTTAATGAACTAAAAAATAGTTTGTGATTAGCTGTGATTGGACAATCACAAGATGGAGGCTGAGGGGAAAGATATGAATAAAAGGAGGAAAATACAGGTGTAAAATTAACCAGACAAGGTGTCTTGTGTGAGCAAAAAAAGCATTCATTTTAATCTGATCTTGGTCAAAGGGCCATTGTTTACTTTCTACAATTTAACTGCCCATTTATTTTTTTAAAGATTTTATTTATTTATTTATTTATTTATTTATTTATTTATTTATTTATTTATGAAAGACATACAGAGAGAGGCAGAGATACAGACAAAGGGAAAGAGGGATCCCTATGGGGAGCCCAATGAAGGACTTGATCTCAGGACTCCGGATCACGTCCTGAGCCAAAGGCAGACAAACTCTCAACCACTGAGCCACCCAGGTGTCCCTTAACTGCCTCTTTATTTATTTATTTTTTAAGTTTTTATTTGTTCATTTAAGTAATCTCTACACCCAATGTGGGGCTTGAACTCAGAACCTCAAGATCAAGCGTCACATGCTCCTCCCACTGAGCCAGCCAGGTGCCTCTTAAAAAGATTTTGTTGAGTCAAGATCCATTAACTGGTAATGTTCAGATATGTACTGGATTTAAATATCTTTAAGGTGTCAATGAAGAAAGGTTTGTTAAGGCAGTTACCAGTATAAATAAGATTACAGAATGAATGTTTATTTGTGAATTCAATAGGTCTTTCTAGCATACAAAACTGATATGCCTGTTGAAAAGAACAAAAAAGTCTTGCACACCAAAGTCCTTAGCAACTGAAAACAACAGCAATGCATCTTGTCAGTTTCATCTACTCCAACATGTTTACACACCAAATGTATTAGATTCAATAGTGCAGAGATTCACAACCATGGCAGCTTCTTGGTATGACTGCAATCACTTTTAAGGAGCTATTTTCCTGAGATTCTAATTTAGATGGTGGAAGGGAGACTTACATATTTCTTAGTTTTAAGATCTCCCCAGATGGTTTTAATGGGTCTGAGAACATTATGTTAGTAAATTGTGAAGCAAATTACTTGGTCATAAGCAGCATTTAAAAATGAAATACAGTATGTTTGCAATAAGGATAATCTTAATTTATGAGAATTTTGTGTCAACTATGTTTGTGTCAATGTGTGGACATGAATATCTACTTGGTTGCTATATAAAATATGTTTTTGACTTTGGAATATGCTAATCATTGGAACTTGTCTTCTCACAAGATGAATTAATGAAGTTTATATAAAATTAATTTTCTATTCATAAGGACCTTCAAACGAAACTAAATGGACTTTTAGTGCATAGAGGTTAAGAACACAGATTCTGAAGCTCAACTGAGTTTAAATCTCATATCTGCCACTAACTGACCTTAGTGACTGTGGGCAAATTCCTCAACCTCTCTGACCTCAATTTCTTCAACAGTAAAGCAGAGAAAATGATAGTTGCTTACCTGATGGGATTGTTATGAGGATTAAACAAATTTGGATAGCATTACAACAGTACAGTACAGTAATATGTAAATATAAATACATCTTTATTAAGTAAACAAGATAAAAGTAATTCATTTGGACCTTCATTCAAATAAACAGCCAAACTTTACTCTGGGTCACAAGACATCTCAATAACAAAAGAACATAGTCAAAGCAAGGGAATTATAACTAATAACTTACTGGAGAAAGAAGTGCAAAAGTCAAACCTAACTTCACATTAAATGGTTGGGAGAACAGGTCCTAGGCGTGGACTGAATGTGTTCTCAGTTGGTGCCTCTGGAAAAAAACCTTTAAATCCACTTGTATCTTTTACTTTAGCACATTGAACACCATAATATTTAATAATGAAATTCTTTCTGTCCCTATTTGAGTCCAAATTTGATGTGATACATTGCCTTTTGAATGCTGTGTGGACATCCTACAATCCTTTGATGCACCTATTCTGCTCACCAGACGAAGCTTCCATGGAAGATATTTTCTTTAGCACTTGTGATGTTTCCAGTGAAGCACAGCAGTAGGAGCAGTGAGTAAAATTTCAATTCTGTAGTCACTTGGGTAGATGTCAATTTTGGATTAGGGAAATTATAGGCTCCATGATAAATATTTCAGGCTGCCAACTACAATGAAAAGTAATTAAAGCAGCTATGACAACAGGTGCTGGATGGGGGAAATGGTGCCTTTTATCATGAGGTTGTGGGTGCATGTGTTAAATGTGCTCATCATTTTCTCTTTTCTATTATTCACTGAATACCCTGGGGAGATTATTCTATTGCCAGCATTTATAGGATATAATGAAACCACATTAAATATGTATCTGATTGCTACCAACTGTGTGGAAAGCGTATGCTAACTATGGCTATGTACAGCGAGTTGGGGTCAGGGACCAGTGAAGTTCATCTTCACTGTGACTTCTTTACGCTTGACCCACGGGCCTTCACTGTTTCATTGACCTTTAATTCAAGCATCAGGTATCTTTTTGTTTGTTAAATGAAAACTTTAAGAGGGTTGTGACAAGATACACATTTCTTTTAGACCTCAGTGTTTCCAGAAAGGGAACTCCTTAACATATGGCATGTGAGCAGCCACGATGGAAAATGATTTTAATCTTATCAGTTTTAATTACATATTTCTTTGGAATATTAAGCACCATATTTCACCACACATTTCATGTTGACTCCATCAAACTCATAGGCTTATCCTTAAAAACAAAAAAGAAAGGTGTTTTAAATAATACATTGGTTCGATTTTGGTTAATAAGGAATTATGTTCGTAAGAAACTATGTTCATATTAAATGTCTAGAATGAGGCAATGAATAAGATAAACAAATAAGAGAGTGTTTTGTAAAATAAAATGCTCAAACTATGATCATGCTTTTTTAAAAATTTATTTTCTTGAAGGTAAACAAAGATAAAGTTTCTAATCTTTTACTTTCCACTTAAATAGAAGATGATTG